>NW_028277040.1:3006034-3306637 GCF_059951505.1 Python bivittatus | reverse complement strand
TTTAATCCTGGTTTCCTTGACATTTGAAAGGTCTGAGGTTATTTCCACAGAGTATGAATGAAGGTCAGGGTAGATGTGATGAAGGCTTGCTTGTCTGTGTGTGTGTGTGTGTGTGTGTGTTAATCTGGTTGCCTGTATATGAAATTTGAAAGTTTTACATCAAATAGGGTGAACAGATTAGGAGTGGTAAATCTTAGTGCTTTCTGCTCCTTTGCATCAGGCAGTGGTCATCCCTTGCTAAGTAGCATTTGTAATAAGGAATGTTGTGTGGTATCTGTTTGAACTTGTATTAAAGATGTCTCTTGGAGGTTCATGATATCACTGGCACAAGTCCATTTGTGCCATTTCCTGCATATCAAGGAACTAGAAATTTCAGCCAAAGATGTAATACTAGTTTGTTCTTCTTTATGACCAGGAAATTATGTCAGAACTTTTTTATGACCAGGAAAGTATGTCACAGTAAGCCCTCTTCTCTTTCCTCATAATAGGAACTATAAAATTATGGGTCTGTAGTTGTTGTCTGGGGATCACTGAGACTTCCCCTGGCATGTAACCTTAGGATTCCAAGTATGTTGGAGACTGGAGAGATTGAGGAGCACAGTATTGTGCAGTGCAACAGAGTTGTGGATGAGGCCCAAAATTTAGATTGCACAGAGGACTTCTGCTTTACTAGTTTATATGTTCCCTTCAGGTCAGGTTTTTTTTCTCTGAGAAGCTTCTATTTTCCTCCAGAATAGTGGTAATTCACCTGTGAAATGATTCAGTTAGGAGATGATCATCTTTTCATGAAGCCTTCCAGCTGTGAAATATCGGTGTGCCAAAAGAGCCTGATTAAAAGGGGGTTATTAAACAGATAAAAATAGTTTGCTCAGCAGTAGATCAGACATGGACTTTGGGAAAGTGTGCACTTAAAATCACAGTTGTCTCAGGTTCAATAGATTTGATGAGGATGAGGAATGCTGACTTGCTTATTGCTGGAAAAGATACAAAATGTATTAAATATAGGCACACTTAGGAACTACCAATAACTTATCAATTGATCTGTATCAGTGTGGGGGCAGTAAGGGTGAACATTAAGCATATGATGATAATTTTGCACTAGTTGCTGAAAGAGCAGAATTCTATTTTATAACCACATAAATCATGATTAGAGGATTATTAAAACATGAATTAAAAAAATGGATAGAATGAATTTCTTTCTACTTTCTTCATAATATAGAAGATGGCCATTCAGTGAAATTAACGCTGGGCAGTAGATTCAGAAAAGATTTTCTTTGCACATTACATAATTTCCGTGAAGGTCTCCTATATAAGATGTGATGAAATGATGGCCACAACATAGACGTGTAAAAAGAGATGGATTAGACCAGTCTTCCACAGCCTGGCGCCCTTCAGATATCTTGAATTACATCCCCTATTATCTGTAGACAGCACAGACAGCTCCTTTGGCTGGAGATAAGAAAAGTTCTAACCCAGCACAAAGGGGATGGGGTGTTGCTGAGGAAATCTGGATGAGAACATGTAATGGAGGAACATACAGCATTTTAGTTAAGATAGCTAAATATTTTATGCATCTTTTTATTATCTTAAACTTCCTGGAGTCCCTCCAGAGTGAAGAAGGGATAAATCACATAAATAAAATTAAATTTAAAAATTGTATGTTTGAATATCTCTTACTGGAAAGGGTTTAGAGCAGGGGACAGAGGGAGCCCTCATATCCTATTCATGGGTTTCTGAGGTGGATCTACATGGCCATTCCGGGGAAGAGAAATCTGGAGTAGATGGCTCCTCATTCTCAATCAACAGGACCCTACTTTCATTGTTCATGCTGAAAAGAGAAGATAGCTGCTTAAAATATTAAAATATGATATTCTCAGTATTATCTTCCTCAACAATTACATAGAGCTTTGGGGCATTTCACAAACTGATTTGCTGGATAATGAAATGAAAAGAAGACTGAAAAAGATACCAGGAAAAAATCACAGCTTCTGCTACTACTACTAGGCCTCCTCCTCCATGTCCTCCTTCCTTTTGTGCCAAACAGACAACAGTGATGATACTAATTGGAACCACAGAAGATGAACCCTAGAAGAAGGCAATAGCAAGTCATTGCGGTATTGTTGCCAGGAGTCAAATTCAACTCAAGGAAGACGTTAATTTATACCTCTATCTATACCTCTGTGTTTAAAGAACCTCTCAATATTACAGCGTGAGCTACTGTACATCCTAAGGCGCTTCCTTGCTCAGGCTAAGGAAACCTACATTCTTCCAGTATCTGAATTAAGGCCTCGTTGCTGGGATGAGGGATCGCTGTGGGATGCCATAAGCTTCTTAATAGAAGAAGGCCAGGATATACATCACATTGCAGAAGATGCTGGTTTTCAGGCAGTACTGGTTCTCAAGTAAAAAATCCAGATAAATGCAGGAGTGATTCAGATAAAGCAAAGTTCATCAAAAGCTTTGGATGAATTTTAACTCTGTCCTAACCTGTTTGTTTGCTTATTTATTTATCTGATTTATAGAATCACCCATCTCACTAATGTGACTCTGGGCAGTGTACAGTAAACAAACAGTCAAAACAATTCACACAACAGTTAAAAACAGTTTGATTTAGCTTGAGTCATCTGCACCTGATGCAAATCTCTACTTAATAAATAAATATAGAATAATGTTTTTCTTTTTCTTAACATATGTGAAGGAGGTCAGAATATATGGCAAAGGAAATCCAATCAAAGTAGTAGCTGTGGATTGTGGATTGAAGCACAATGCTATTCGTTTATTAGTAAAGGTAAATCGTGTTTCTAAAACAAATAGACTCCTTTTCTATGTATCTGTGGTTTTATTAGTTTACTCAGGACTAACTAGAAAGCCCTGCTTGCTAATTTCTCAAATAACATTTTATTGATGTTGTGGCAATCTAAAATACAGACACTGACACATTAAATTCTTATTGGGACTGATAATATCTACTGATATTTGAATGTGTGTGTATATGTATGTGTATATGCACATATTAATGGGGAGGGGAACAATGAAAAGAACAGAGTACCTGTTCTTTCATTCTTCTCACAATGGGCTACCATATTGAGAAAGCCAACAATTGTGACTACTGCAGAGATGTACTTCACTTATCTGTGGAGCTCATAGTTATATACAATTTTTAAAGATTTTTTTAATCCCGCCTTTATTATTTTTATAAATAACTCAAGGCAGTGAACATACCTAATATTCCTTCCTCCTCCTCTTTTCCCCACAACAACAGTCCTGTGAGGTGAGTTGGGCCAAGAGAGAGTGACTGACCCAAAGCCACTCAGCCGGCTTTCATGCCTAAAGTGGGACTAGAGTTTACCATCTCCTGCTTTCTAGCCTGGTGCCTTAACCACTAGACCAATCTGGCTCTTTATTTTAATATCAACAATCTCAGATATGTATTGTCGAAGGCTTTCACGGCCGGCATACGATGGCTGGTGTGGCCGTGTTCTGGAAGTTCTGGAAACTTCCAGAACACGGCTACAGAGCCCGGAAGACCCACACCAGCCAATCTCAGATATGCTGATGACATACCTGAATGGCTGGCTGTGAGGAAGACATAGGGAATTTGTTGCTGAAGGGAAAAGAAGAGAATACAGAAGCTAGACTGTTGCTTTACTTTATTCTTTATTTTATCCTGAAAATAACCTTGCAAGATTAATATTTATTTTAAAGATTTTATTTTACATAAATTACAGGTAGTCCTTGTTTAGCAACTGCCTCAGACAGTGACTGTTTGCAGTTACAACAATGATGAAAAAGTAACTTTGATACCAGTCCTCACATTTACAATTTTTGCAGGTCTGTAAAGCAAAGAAAAGCTGAAGTAAGGTCATAACCACCATTACAGTTTCACTTAGTGACTACTTTGCTTAACAACCAAGTTGCTGGTCCCAATTGTGGTCACTAAACAAGGACTACCTGTATAGTATATGGTTAATCAAGAATTGTTCATGGAGAAATGGTCTAGTAGTAGGATACTAATTAATACTGTGGTTATCTCTGAAAATGAATATTACATTTAATTACTTATACTTCATTTTCAGAGACAACCACAGTGATTAAGAATAGAGAAATTCAAATGCGACCAATCAAATCTAAGTGGGCTGGATTTAAATGGAGTTTTCTCATATTCAGACTCAGGACTGTATCCTATTAGCTGCATTGCACATAATCATTGAGTTACCTAATGATCTTTGTTGTTGTCAATCCTCTTTTGTTGCCAGAGAGGTGCTGAAGTATATTTAGTGCCTTGGAATCATGATTTTACCTCAATGGATTATGATGGACTTTTCATTTCTGGAGGCCCTGGTGATCCAACCCAAGCACAGGAACTAATTGAAAATGTCAGGAAGGTAAAGAGTATATATTGGAATCAATGTCTTTGTTAAGATGCTGTTGAACTAGATTACCCATGGTTAGTTTCTTTGTTTGCATTTTATTAAAATGCTACTCTTGAAAAAAAGATGAAGAAAAGTACAGTAGAAAACTAATTGCAACAGAGACAAATTTAGCCAACTAAATTCTAGAGAAGAGCAAA
This sequence comes from Python bivittatus, assembly GCF_059951505.1. Taxonomy (NCBI): domain Eukaryota; kingdom Metazoa; phylum Chordata; class Lepidosauria; order Squamata; family Pythonidae; genus Python; species Python bivittatus. The sequence goes on along the minus strand of NW_028277040.1, from coordinate 3,302,067 downwards.
AAGAGACAGGAGTTATAAATAAATAAGGAATGCAAAGAAACTGAGGGTAACAATTGAAGGGGAAGGACAAGAGACTATTAAAAAAATTTTTTTTAAAGGGAAACTTTTATGCAAAGATGAGCACAATTAAAGACAAACCAGGCAAAGATATAATGGAGAAAGAAGATTTGGCATAAATATCTGGCAGTAATGTACAAAAAAGATTGCTGATGGCTATGGCTTGATTACTTAACTAGAATCACACATTCTGGAAAATGATGTCAAATGGTGCTAAAAATATTGCTAACAATATTTGGCATTGCCAAACTGTTTAAAACTATGTAAGATTATGCAGTTACTCAAGTGTTACTAGAGATTTGTAAACAAGTATGGAAAACCCAGCAGTGGGCAAGGAAGTGGAAAATATCAATTTATATTCCAGTATTAAAAAGGGCACTGTTAAAGAATGCTTAAAAACTGAACAATTGCACTTAGCTAACACATTAGTAAAATAATGCTCAAGATCATGCAATCTAGACTTTAACAATACATGGAATGATAACTGCCAGATATGCAAGCTGGATTCAGAAGAAGCATTTGCGAACTTCTAAGACCACATTGGTAATATCTGAAGGATAATGGAAAAGGCAAGGGAGTTCCAAAAAGATACCTATTTTTGTTTTATTGATTATACTAAGTTTTTGACTGTATAGACTGCAACAAATTGTGGGTAACTCTTAAAAAGAGTTTACCAATGAGTGTACCAAACTATCTCATCTGCCAACTGAAGAATTTGTATGATGACTAGGAAGCAACAGTTGGAATGGAGCAAACGGTTCAAAACTTGGAAAGGAGTGCTGAAGGTTGCATACTGTCACCATATTTATTTAACTTACTTGCAGAATATACAATGAAAAATGTTGGACTAGAAGAAATAGAAAGTGCAGTTAAAGTTACTGGGAAAAATATCAGTGATCTCAGATATGCTGATGATATACCTTAATGGCTGGCCATGAGGAAGATATAGGGAGTTTCTTGTTGAAGGAAAAGGAAGAGAATATAGAAGCTGGACTGCTGCTAAATATATCTGTAATCATCTGTAAGATTACAGTATGTCAGCAGGCAATGCCAATCCAGCAGAAATAGACAGAGAAGAGGGTGGAGTAGTAACAGACTTGATCTTCCTAGGTTCACAGGGAATTTTAAATCAGCAAATAAAATGCTAAACAATATAAATATATACAAGAAAAGATGAAATGTCTGCTATTTCGACAAGTAGCCAAAATAATGAAGTGCAGAGACATCACAATGACAACAAAGATTGTATTGTCAAGGCAACGATTTTAACATATGGCTATGAAGACCAGATCATCAGAAAGGGTGATCAAGGAACAATGAATGCCTCATGGTGCTGGAGTGAATTGCTGAGAATACCTTGGATCACAAGAAGAACAAATGCTTTGATACCAGATGAAGTAAAACTAGACTGCTCACTGAAAGCACTAATAATCAAGCTAAATCTTGACTATTTTGGAATATACTTGAAAAAAATCAAAGGCAATGGAAAAAGAGGCTGAGAGACGATAAGATAAAAAGAGGTCAAGAGAAGATAAGGTGGCTGAATACTGTTACTGATAACATAAACAGGAGCTTACAAGAAGACAAGACAGCAATTACTGTACTGACAGCCAGTTCTGGCAAACTGATGTCCATTGGATCACAAAGAGTTTGAAGCAAATAAACAACAGCAAATGCTACTCTTCAAAAATGTATTTTCCTGGAATGGTTTTCAACAGACTAAATCAGCGAATAAAATTCGGAACAACTGAAAAGTACAAGAAAACAGGATGATTAAAATATGTAGCACTAATATGATAAAATGATAAAAGCCATAGTCTGAATGGTTACTAAATAGCTTATTCAGTGATATTACAGCGCAATTGTTTATAACCTGGCAATGTATGCCTTTTTAAATCTCACTTCTCACATCCCGCTTCAGTGGTGGTGGTTGGACACAAGAACTAGCCCAGTTTAAGTTAGGATTGCTTGCTCTGCTGCTTATACATGTTTCCATGAAAATGCATGAAATAGAAGAGTTCCTTAAGGCAGATTTTCTGCAACTCTTTGAACTAAAAAAGGTGCCCTTATGCAATTTCCCTTTGCATAGCTTTTAAATATGTGCAAATTACTGTCAAGGAAGAAGTTGGCAATATCATTTTAAAAAGGGGATTGTTTAGAAATCAATTTAAAATAATGCCTATAACCAGAAGGATTTTATCTGTGCAGGTGAAAATGCATTTTTAGTCATTGTTGATAGAAGTCTTTCCTGTCTAGGTTCTTAAAAATGATCGCCAGGAGCCTTTGCTTGGAACTAGTATGGGGAGTCTCATTACTGGTTTAGCAGCTGGGGCAACCTCCTACAAAATGGCCATGGCAAACAGGTATGAGACATATGTGTGCAAATGTTCAGGAAGCAAGAGGCATGAGTGTTTTTAACTATCATCTAGCACAAATCTATTTGAGAGGAACTCAGCCAAAGTATTCTGTATTTAGTAAAAAATAATTTTTTGTCATTTGCCACCTCCTGTTGGCTTCCCCATTGAATTTGTTTGTGGGAAGCCATCAGGAAAGGTAGCAAGTGGTGATCACCTCACCATAGGACGCTGTAACTGTCGTAATTGCAAGCCGATTGCCAAGCACCTGAATCGCACTCATGTGACTGCGGGGACGCTGCAATGGCCGCAACTTAAGGACCCATAGTAAATCTCCTTGTTCAGTGCCATTGTAACTTCGAATGGTCGCTGAGTAAGTGGTCATTAAATGAGGACTACCTGTACTGGCCAGACAGAAGCCCCTGAAACTCTCAGTCAAAACTTTCTCCCTCTGGTAAGAGTAGAGTGGACAGACCTGCTTCAGGAGAGAATGGAATACTTACTAATAGTGTTTGAGAGGTTGTACAGAGGTAAAGCAAGGGTTCCAAGAGTTTGAATGTAAAAGATGCAGAAGATGTAAAACAATGCCTTTTCTTTTCTAATGTAGGTTTTACTTAGGAATAAGTCCCATTTGCCAAAAATCCCCAACCAATTCAGTCAGTAACTTTCACCCTGCAGCGTTTGCAGTTCCCCTTTCCCATTCAGTACAGCAGCAACAGCAACAAATGGCTCCTTCACTGCCAAAAGGCAAATAATCATGCAGAAGACACCTAGTGAAAAAGCAGCTATGATTTCAGAAGCTCCTTTCATGGATTTTGTGTGGTTTCTTTCCATGATATCACTGCAATCTGGTATATTTAAAAGTAATCATGGTCAATTCTCTTGGCCTTGGAAAACAAATGACTAACAAAGATTACAAAGACACAAAGAATATGATTTGGAGAAGTAATTTTATTTTAGCTTTAACATTTTCCTGTAGAGCAGTAACAAACAATAAAATTTCTGGCCTTTGAATATGATTAAATGTAGTGCTCTGCTGCAGAAAAATGCTTCTGCATTTTTTTTTTCATTCAGTTTTCATTCAACTTATTGAAATAAAATTTCCTTTCAAAATTCATTTCAGCAGAGAATGTGGAGAGGTTCTGAGGCGTGAAGTGTGGTGTTCTTGCCCTTTGGTTAACGAAGTCACCACAAGGATCATGTGCTCTCCTGTCTCTCACTAAGCAGCCATTTCTCCAGGGCTGCGCAACTTCCCTGGCTTACCATATGCTTCATGCTTGCAAGAGGAAATATCACCAGGGAGCTTTTCAACAGGCTGCTAAGTGTGAGAGCCAGTTTGCCATAGTGGTTAAGGCACCAGGTTAGAAACCGGGAGGCCGTGAGTTCCAGTCTCACCTCAGGCAGTGGCTTTGAGCCCGTCACTCTCTCTCAGCCCTAGGAAGCAGGCAAGGGCAAACCACATCTGAAAATCTCACCAAGAATACTTCAGGGGCTAGTCCAGGCAGTCACCTGGAATCAACAATGACTTGAAAGCATGCGTGCACACGTGCGCACACGTACACACACAGTAATTTCCTTACCAAACCATTCCTTCTCTCCCTGACTCTTCAGAGGACAGAATCAGCCAGTTGTGAACATGTTGAATGGACAAGCTTTCATTACTGCTCAGAATCATGGATATGCAATTGATGGGAACTCCCTCCCTTCAGGCTGGAAGCCTCTGTTTGTGAATGCAAACGATCAAACCAACGAGGTAAGAGTTCCCCTCTCTGGGTATCTGAAGGATTTGATGGGACAGGATGAACTAGATTTTGCTCATCGAAGAATATGTTGGCATCAGTATTGTTTAGAATATCACTCCCGTGAATTCTTAAAGATTCCTTGCCCATTCCTCAATGAAATATTTATCTCTGATGAATTACTGGATGATTTATTGGACTGTGTATATGGGAGGATAGCAGGGAAATACTTTTATAGGGACCAGTAAAAAATCCATGATTTCCTATTCCTCTGTCTGTATGTTGGAAAGAAAAAGGGAGAGAAGAGAAATGCTCTGGACATGGTGGCAACCCCCCTCTGTAGTTAGTAAAACTCTTAAGCTGAAGTGGGGGTGTTCTATAGAGCATGCTGGATGGAAACTGAAGTTGCAGCAAGGCATGGTGAAAGAAAGAAGACATGATTACTGTTCCTTGGGAAGCTGTTCAGATCTGCAACTTGCATTCGTTGGAACTCAGAGGCCTTTTGTGAAAAGTAGTCGTGAAAAAGATGGTAGTATTTATCTTAGTAAACCAGGGTTTAATTTTAGATGCTGAACCAAATATACATAGGTGATTCTCCTATAATGGAACTGGGATTGGGTAACATTTCTGTTAATGCAGGTAAGAGCCAGTTCAAAACCTCCGCAGAACTCACAGATACCGTGGTGTTCATTTCAGGGATGAATCTACTGTAAATGTTCACTAAAGAGCTGCTCATCTGCTTACTGGACAAAACCCAGCTTGAAGATGTAATAAATTTCAGTTCTACCTCTAAACTGTATCAAACAGTTAGCCTTGATTGCATGTAGGATTTGCCAACAAGAGCATTTTATAATTATTTTTGTCCCCAGGAAGAAGACTAACATAATTCTTTTCTTCTTTTTTTTAAATCCTGCAGGGAATTATGCATGAGAACAAGCCAATTTTCACAGTGCAGTTCTATCCAGAAGGCAATCCAGGGCCAACCGACACTGAGGTACTTTGATGGGATGATCTGGAAAAAAACATTATAAAATGGTCAAACATCAAAGCCCTATTCTGCAATAACATTTCCCATTTGAAACCAGATGTTGCATAGACATGTGTGCATTCAGCTTTGCTCAGAATTAAGACTGCTGGGCCCAGCGCTGCAGCAGTGTGGAGGGCAAGGCCATGCTTGGTGCCAAAACAAAGCTGTTTCACACAACACAGTAGCTGTTTGGGTCAAAATGTTTTGCATAGCATCAGTCTCTAATATCAGAGAGTAGATCTATGCATATAAGAAATCAGGTAGCACCATTCTATCACTTCAGAATCCAGACATGGAAACACTTCTGCTGTATTGACTACTGCAGTTTGCTCTGCATGGGGCTGCCCTTGAAGACCACCTGGAAGATCAAACTGATCCAGAGCACAGTGACGGGCATACCTTGATATTTTGTGAGCTGCACGGTTGCTAGTTTGCTTCTGGGTGTGATTCAAGGTGCTGGCTATTATCTATAAGGCTCTACATGGCATTTGACCTGGTTACTTGAGAGACCACCTGCCTCCTGTAGTATCTGCCTGGCCGATTCGATCTGGCAGGGTTGGCACACCCTGGGTTCCTTTGATTAAACAATGTTATCTCTCAGGACCGTGGAAGCGCACCTTCTTTGTCAAATTTACAAATAGCATCTGGATCTCTATGTCCCATTTTTCTGTGCCACACATTTAATCAATTTTATGGTTGCAGTTCTTTGCTGCTGTTAGCTTATCATATGCACAGTCTAATTAAAATAGACCATTTTTTTTTCCTGGAGCATGCATTTCATAGGCAATTCTTCATTCTCAGTCACATGATCATGATTGTCTTTAAAATGTATATGCAGATTTAGATTCCTCCAGACACCTGAGACTTTTCTGAAATGGGAGACTTTGGAAACTCTGGGTCTTGTTTATATAATCTGAGTGGGTTTTCCAAATTCCTTTGACTTTATCTAAATGCCTTAAATGTACAAAAATGGAGTTACTCACTGCCAGGTAGATCGTCCTAGCTACGTGTGTATGTGTGTGTGTGTGTGTGTGTGTGTGTGTGTGTCCCAAGCTCTTGTTCTGTTTCTATGTGTGAGAGATTATGGGAAAGTGAGGAACAAGGTATTAAAAGTTTATCTTAGAACAGGCAACCAAGCCCAGATATGAGAAATTTGGGGGAAACGTGTTTCAAAGAGTCTCCATCTTAATTAACCCACTATAACTGAGGCTGGAAATGTACTCTGACATTTTTTCAAGTTTCTGTATTCACTTCAGCCTAGTAGTAAAGATCCCTTCCTGAAATCCTGGTCATTCTTGCTTGCTTAGACTTGCCATGTCATTTGACACCGGGGTCCAGGCCTAAAGCAATTTCTTGAGAGTTCAGGAGCATTTTCAACTTGGATGACCAGAAGGAGAATTCTGGTCTTAACTTTCCCGGTCCTGCAGTACAGTGGTACCTCTACTTACGAACGCCCCTACTTACGAATTTTTTGAGATACGACCAGCTCCGGCCCCAAAAATTTACCTCTACTTACGAACTCGCCTCTACTTATGAACCGGATCCGCGGCCATTTTCCCTGCTGCCACATGGTCGCGGCTTCCTGTGGGCGAGATCGCAGTAGCAAGGAGACGTTCGGTGAGGCTTGTGGTGTGTTTTGTGGCGTTTGAAAGGTTTTTGTGGCGTTTGGAAGGTTTTTGAGGTTTAAAAATAAAATGCATATGTTTCAGAACTGTTTATCCGTATTTACATTGAACCTTATGGGGGAAATTTACCTCGGGGTGCGACCAAATTCGGAGGGTGGATTAGCCGTATTTACATTGAATCTTATGGGGAAATTTGCCTCGTGGTGTGACCAAATTCGGAGGGCAGAACAGATTAACCGGATTTACATTGAACCTTATGGGAAACTTTACCTCGACTTGAGACCAACTCGAGTTGCAACCAGAGTCACGGAACGGATTAAGTTTGTAACTAGAGGTACCACTGTAGTTTGGTTGTTAAGGAGCTAATTATGTGATTGTAAACGATCAGGCTAAGACAGGTTATACAACTCTCCAGGAAGCAGAGCAGTAGACATTTGAGGAAACCAACGGCAGAGACAATGGAAAGAATTAGGTTTGTTTGTTGGGGGGAATTGCTATCACTTTGGAAGAGAGATTCAAGATTCAGAAGGATCTTGACAGACTTCAGCATTGGGCTCTATCCAACAAGATACAGTTCAGTGGAGGTCCTGCACTTAGGCAGGAAAACACATGCACAGGTACGGGATAGGCAATACCTGGCTCACCAGTAGTGCCTATGAGAGGAATCTACGTGTCCTGGTGGACCACCACTTAAGTATGTCAGCAGTGTGCTGCAGCTGCCAAAAAAGCCAATGCAGTCCTGGGCTGCTTCAACAGAGGGATCAAGATCAAGGGAAGTGCTAGTACTGCTCTATGCTGCACTGGTGAGGCCACATTTGGAACACTGCATCCAATTCTGGTCACCACAATACAAAAAAGAGGCCCTAGAAAGAGTGCAGAGAAGAGCAACAAAGATGATAAGGGGTCTGGAGGCTAAATCCTACATAGAACAGCTAAAGGAACTAGGTATGTTTAGCTTAATGAAGAGAAGACTGAGGGGAGACATGATAGCAGTCTTCCAATACTTGATGGGCTGCCACAGGGAAGAGGGCATCAATTTATTCTCCATAGCACCTGGGGGCAGGACAAGAAGCAATGGGTAAAAGCTCATCAAAGGGAGATCCAACCTTATTTGTCCAATAAGGACAAATTTCCTGACAGTGAGAACTATTAAGCAGTTAGGACTCCTGCCTTGGGCAGGGGGTTGGACTAGAAGACCCCCAAGGTCCCTTCCAACCCTATGATTCTATGGTTCAGTACCTGAGGCAAACATACACAGTAGCAAGAGACAAGAGCATTTCAATAACATACTCAGCAAAAATTCCAAACTAGAGAGAAATTGCAGAGATTTGCTCAACTGACAGGCCAAGAGATTTGCTCAACTTCCCCCATGGCAGACCACGGGGAAGCAACCAGCAGCAGGATCAGAAGAATTCTTTCCAGCAACCTACCAATTGTTAGAGAGGGTGTAAATATTCCATATTGAGCCTCCTCTCAGCACCAACTGAGAGTCATCAATCCTCATATGAGCAGTAGCCCATATGTTCTTCTGCCAGAACCAGACTTCCGCAGAGTGCAGTCTTCTGACTTTGTATCCAGAGTCTACATTTGTCCCAAGGGCTGGGTGGTCTAACCTCCAGATCAGGGTCTGGGTCACTTGACTTGGCCAGGCAGGAATTGGTTTCGCAGTATGAGGGCTGCTGGAGGTCAGAACTCCTGAGGAACCTGCCTCCCCTTCATACCCATCTGTATACAGTATCTGAAGATGTGTCTTCAGCCAGGGGAAAGACACAAGTGGAAACCTTCCTGATTCCATTTTTGAAAGTTGTCTGCTTTATTTTCTAATCCTCCCTTTCACTGATAATCCTTTTTCTTTCCTTTACAGAACCTCTTTGCACAATTATTTAAGTTACTAGAACACAACCCTGTTGGTGGTTTAAGCATTCTCTGTGTGCATGTGAATGGTCCCAAGAGCAAGAATCTGACCTAAGCAATGATTAGTGATGCAGGTTTTAGAACTATAGCAGACTGGAGACTTACAAGAAATATTTTATAGGGATAGGCAAAGCATGGCACCTATCTAACTACAGGTAGTCCTTGACTTATGACCATAATAGGGACCAGAAAATTCATTGTTAAGCGGTGCAGTAGGTAAGCGAGGCATCACATGACTGCACCTGATTTTAGGACTTTTTTGCGGCGGTCATTAAGTGAATCACACAGTTCCTCATTGAGTTTGCTTGTCGGAAGCCGACTGGGAAGGTCATAAATGGTGATCGCATGACCCCGGGATGCTGCAACCATTGTAAATACATGCTGGTTGCCAAGCGTCTGAAGTTTGATCATGTGACTGTGGGGACACTGCGATGGTTGTAAGTGCAAGGACTGGTCATAAGTCACTTTTTTCAGCACCGTTGTAACTTTGAACAGCCACTAAACAAAGTCAAGGACAACCTGTACATTCTACTAGGAGAAGAGTGAAAATGCATGCACTCTCTGTGAACCTGGGAAGCAAGGCAGATGGTAATAATCTCTTAAAAGGAAGAGCAGGCACAGTGAAAAAGAAACACAGAGTAAATCTTTTAACTCTCAATTTATACCCTACTCTATCTACTTCCTATATTGTGGTCAGCTGGTCATGATGTGTTGATGAGTCAGTGTTCCTAGACTTGGAACTCCAATAGTTTACAGTAACAATCGGTGTGCCTTGAAAGGGTGCTTTTCTTTGATCAAGGTCCCTTTGGTGTCTCCCTTTGGTGTGGTTCCATGAATTAGCCCTCTTTCAAAGTGCTATGCATAGTGGACCCATCACATTGCATCGAATTAGCTACTTCTCTGGCCTTCAGTGGTCTCCTGCATAGAAAACAAAGGATTGGGTGAAACATGGGGCCTGCCTCAGTGCTTCTGACTGGAGGTGGAACATCTTTCTTTTCTACATCAAGGCACTGCCTCAAAGCAGGTCACTTCAGCAAGTGGACTCAAGGCAGGTTTGCAAAGAGGTGCCATTGTGCACAACCCTATATTTTTAAGAATATCAGATCAATGATTGGTCTAATTCATTTTTTAACAGGGGCAAGTCATATTGTTCTAGGAAACTCACAAGGAAGGCATAAGGTATTAGGTTTGTCTAATTATTTAGTTAAGGCAGCTTTTTCTAACCTTGAGTCCCCAGATATTGGGGTCCAGTTATTATCACACCTAAATATTGGTCAAGCTGATGTGATTATAGGAGTTGTAGTCAACCCTCATTTGAGGGACTTAAGGTGGGAAAGGCCAACTTAGGCTTAGTTGTTGCTAAGCTTTTAATTCTATGTGATACTTTGTATTAAACTCTATAGTTCAATTTGAATAGGTAGAATCAGGTCCCAATTACTGATCTTTGTGAAAGAAAACAGTATATTTCTGACTATATTTCTTTCCCCTTGAAAAGACCTATTACTTTTCAAATGCATTTTGAATACCTTTTCCTTACTGAAGTTGTAGAATTATGTAAATGGATTCACATGCACATTTCCTTGTTCTCATATTTGAAAATGAAGCTTAATCCCCTGCCTGTGATTTCTCCTGGTAATCCCGCTAGCAATATGTTGAGTAATTTGGTGAGTGTAATAAGAAAACAGCATCAGAATGTGCAGAAAGGAAAAAAAAAAAAAGAACCTGATATTTAGTATTCATTGGAGTTACTGTATTCAAAAGACATTTTAGAAAAAAATGCATTTTAATTGCTTATTGGCTTTCTTGCTTTCTGGAAAGAGATGGAAATTTATGAAAGACAAGGAATAGATGTGCTAAATGAAACAATTTGGAACTTGAAAGGAACTGAGAAAAAATCCTTCATAAATGTTGAGCTAACCCTTCAGTCTGATTTTGGGAATCTCTGCAAGACTGAAACTGTGTGTGTGTATGTGTGTGTGTGGCAAGTAGATGCAGATGTTCAACTTATAAGGGAGGAGCAGTCAGTTTAAGAAAGAGTAATTAACATTTCCCCTTATCTACCACTTTTCACATAGATGAGAATTAGACATACTTTCTCATCTATGTGAATGTTACCAAGCTAAGAAGAATAGGCAAGAGAGAGTAAAGAATCCAACAAGGAAACAGAGCTGAAAGAGCTGGGAAGCATCTCTTACTACCTTGAGATCCAGGTAGAAAGAAAGAAGCATGAAAGTTATCTCCTGAACCAAACACAGAAGATAAAAGATCTTGAATTCTTAAGGCTACTGAAGCCATCTATATCAGTAGGCCTGAAGAAAATGACTTCCTAAAACAAATAGCAAACAATGTGAATGACAAATACAGGATATATTCAATTCTCCCAAATGGAGAAAACCTACCTTCTGAACAAAATATATAGACACCGATTACCACTTTGTGCAAGATGCTCAAGAAGAAGAACTCGATGAACTAACATACTGCTCATTAGAAGGGATGCCGGGAGATGCATTCACTAAGCCTTTACCCAGAGATTGGTATGAAACCCCTCAATAGACTATGGGAATTGTGATTGGTGCATGAGTCAGTAAAAAAGGATATTGGAGCCCCAAATCCAGTGGCACTGAGTCTTCAGTACCTCATGACCTACTGACCAGAGGGCATAGTAGATTATAGACATTTAAGGATTCACTCAAGGCCCCCTCTTTCTCCCTGTCCTTTGTTTAAGAGACTGCTAATCTATACTCACGTATTTCTGCCTTGCTTCCCAGGCGCACGTATACAAAGCACATGCTCTGGGACTCTCCTGCAGGCAGGATATAGTTAGTTAGGTGCTGGACTTTGACTATCCCTATAAAAAGTTTATTTTAAAATTAATATTATTTCAGTTATAAAACATAAAACTCACACACACAGAGTGCTTCAACCTGCAAGAATAATTTGAATACATAATGCAGTAAATTCAAGCCAGGGAAGTATAGCTGGGGAAAATTTCGCAAGATTCATAATGGACAACCACATTTTTTATTCTGTTTATCAGTAAACTTGTGAGGCAGATTGTTATTATACCTTTGTAATAAACTGAGACATTAAAGATGGGTAGATTTGTTCCATGATATGATGAGTAGGCTGATGTTATTGTCTAATAAAATTCCACACAATTGAAATCCACATCTATACGAGGCTGTTGTAAATCAGCAGCAGAAGGTCCTTGATGAATGGCATTTAGATTTTCATGCAGATTATATGAGAAGTGTGCATTAAATTTCTTAGGCCCTTGGTTGTTCAGTTTGTTTGGGATACAATGCAAAGAACGTATCTATTAATTAAGTTAACTATTAATTAGAGTAATTAGGTTCACAACCTAATTATAGAGAGAATGCTAATGATACCAAATAGCAAATTCCAGAGGGGTAATTTTGCTGGGTTGTTAGGTTGCTGCACTAAAACCATTCAAATCCTTTGCTTATGATAGTAATAGAATTTATGTAAACTGCTTGTTTATGTATATTCGTTTGGGGGGGGAAAAGAACAGCATCTGACTTTTTGTCTAACTGCTTGCTTTTATGTTAAGTACTTGGAAAAAATGGCCAGGACAAGTAATCTGAAGCAAGGCTGTATATGTGGAAGAGTATGATTGGAGAAATGATAGAGGTAAAATGTAACAGGTAGAAATTGTGCCTCCTGAATGCATCGTGTGGGTTTGGTTTTTTGTTTTTAAATATTCTGTTCAATTCCTTGACCCTTCAGGAACTTAAATGATCGCTGGACATATGTCCTCTCTCAAGGACAGGGCTGAACCATACATTGAAATGGGTGAAGGAGAAATCCATACTCATAAGACTGTTAAGAGAGTTTTATCACCAAAGTCAGAAACATCCTTAAAGGTTACATTTAAGATTCTTTTTTAGATCAGTGGCTACACAGCATAGCCAATAATAATTTGTCTTCCTTTACCACACAATTTGCATTATTGCTTTGCTCCTTGTGTAGAAGGTCACACTTTTGGCAACATGAGAAATACACACTGGTTCGAATTAACTGCTGTACTGGTGATGATCCTAGAACTCTGTGCAAACAGGAAGAATAATCAATGTAGTCTTTTGGATGCTGCTATTCTTTACTCTTTATTTTTATAGTTCATATTTGATTCATTTATCTCGCTGATCAAGAAGGGAAAAGGTACAAGCATTCCTTCAGTGCTGCCCAAGGCCACAGCTGCCACTTCAAGAGTTGAGGTCTGTATATGAATGTGCTTTGTCTTAAATATTAATCATATACTGACTATTGCTGTTACTATATGAACTGGATAGAAATATTAATAGAAATCTTCATAAGAAAAACTCCTTGCAAAAAAATAATTGTACTTATATTTGCTTCAAAAGAAATTGGAAGCTGCTGCTTCTTTTCTTTCTTTCTTTCTTTCTTTCTTTCTTTCTTTCTTTCTTTCTTTCTTTCTTTCTTTCTTTCTTTCTTTTTACTGTTTATCAGTTTGGGTTAGTTTTTATGTTCTTTGTAAAATTTTTAATAAAATTTATTTTAAAAATGCCTTGCAAAAAATGCCTTGCAAAAAATGCCTTGCAAAAAATTTTATTATACATGAAACTTACGGTAACACTAGTTTTGCTCCAAATGATTATTAATCCTTTTGGGTTGGAATGCATCCTTTTAGTACATAGCTAAAGGAGAATTTTTGATTGGCTTATTTAATGTTACAGTCTATTAGATCTGCATGATTTAGGACATGTCTCCTTGAGGCTTAATCTGAGCCAATGTTTATCATGGTTCTGTTTTAGAACCTGCTTTGAATAGTAGAGTTGGGTACTAATCCTAAGAAAGATTTTTGCTCATATTCCAGAAAGTAACAATCAGACCGTTCTTACCTAGGCTTATGGAAGAAGGGATTTCTGACTAAACAGTTCATTTCCCAAGATTGCTGAGACATCATGATTTAACAGTTAGCTATTTCATTTCTTACTGCAATTATTCTCCTATCCTAAATAATTCGTATTACAGACTTAGCTGTGCTGCAACCTAGCAGTTGGTCATAAGAATCATAAAATCTAACTTCCCAGCTCCTTAAGCGCAGACTGTGTTCCTTTGAACAAAGCTCAAAACGTTTTGCATCTTCAGGCCATAGGAAAGAATAGAAACTTGTGTCCAACTGCTACTCCCCTGTTTTTCAACCCAGGGCCACAGAGTAGGTTGAATGAGAGAGCCAATTTGGTGTAGTGGTGAAGGTGCTGGCTTAGAAGCCAGGAGGTGGTGAATTCTAGGCCTGCCTTAGGTGGGAAAACCGGCTGGGTGACCTTGGGCCAGTCACTCGCTCTCAGCCCAACCCACTTTGCAAGATAGTTGTGGGGAAAATAGGAGGCAGAAATATTAGGTATGTTTACCAACTTGAATTATATATAAAAACATGGGATAGAAATCTAACAATAATCATAATCCTAATAATGGATGACAGGGGAATGATTTTCAGTTGAGAGGAGGGGGGACTTTAAAGCAAAATCCCATAGGATCCAACAAAAACATACTTTTGCTCTCATTAATTGAAAAACTGGTTTATATTGATGCCTGTTAACACCTTCTCCCCCTCCATAGAAAGAACAGATAGATGTATTTCCAATTTCTTGAAATAAACCCTTTGGGTCTTTCTGATATATTATAGGAGGAAGAGACCGGTAAACTCTTTAAAACAAACTCCCAGTTAGTACATCTCCCTCTATGTTTTATTTTTTTAAATAATATAATCTTCATGGGCAATTTTCAGTTGGCACTGGTTATTTATTTATTTGTATTTGCAGCCTGCAGTGTGTTTTTTTTCCCCCTGGGGATAGGACTGCCTGCTGGCTGTGGACCGGGGTGGGGGGGTGGGGGATGGCTGCTGATGTATCTTAATGGCATCAATAATATTGACTGTTGCAGCAAGGTGCCAGAGCATGCACCAAGTGCTCATGCCTATTAAGGTTCAATAAACCAGCCTTGTAATCTTTGCACTGTATTTCTACCACCTCAGCAGCATTCGTGATACTTGCATGCTAAGTAAACTAGCACAGACAGACAAGCCCCCAAACTTTGCATGACCTGTCTGAAAAATAAAGTACGGCACCAACACCCATGGAAGCCAACCATGAACGTTTCCCATAGCAAACTTTGAAAAAACAGCAACACCTTCCTAGGTAGTCTGGCGGCGTGCAGCTGCTGGCTGCCTTCTCTCTGGCCATGTGCTTATGTGTTTCTCTCCTTTCAACACTCCTTACCTGCATCACCAGTCTAAACCAGTAATAGCAGGAATATGACTAGTCCCTGTTGCTGTACTGGCTAAACTGGAAAAAAGCTGAAAAAAAGGAGCCCCTTCACTGTTTCTGAAATAATCGCCAAACTGAAGTGCTCAGCATAGTTGGAGCACTCAGAAGTGTGCGTTTTGATACAGCCAAGTTTCGTTTCACAATAGAAAAGTTGTTGTTTGTTTCATGGTTGGAACACTTATACAACACTTTTGAATGTTCCAGGCATGAAACGAAATTAATGATTTGAGATTCGAATGTTTTGAGGTCAAAATGTTTTGTATACCCCTACTGGATATGTCCCAAGTACAGCTGATTTTTCACTACAGGATTTTAGTTCTGGGTTTTGCCACTGGAAGTGAATAGTTCTTTAAAGAGGTTCTCCTTTGGACAACAGTGATTCTTACAATGTCTTGTCAGACGCTGCAAGGAAGGTTGGCGAGCTTGCTATTTGCTTGAATGGGCAGCCTAACAAATGCTTATTCCTCAATCCGAGAACTTCCTTAGAACTGGTTGCTTGTTTAACCAATATGCGTTGGGGGGAGGGGGGAAATAGTCCCATCCACTCTAATGAAATGGTCTAAATAATGGGGACAGTCACTTGCAAGAAGCTTTCCATCCAAGGGGTAGACTTGTGTAGCTTTTCCAGATTGGTTAAGATTAGAGCTTCAAGAACTCCCAGCTGGCTAGCTACCCAGAGTAGTAAGTAGTGTTGGAAAAAGCTGATAGAAGTGCTTAAAAATTAACGTCTTTCTCATTGCAAATATGCAATCAACGAGAACAGAGAGTTGAAAGGGAAGCATTGGCTATTCCTGTTTGAAAGAAAGAGGTTAGGACACAGCTTCCTTGATTTAAGAAGACTGAGAATGTACATGCTGATGTAACCTCAGATACTTGCTGGTTACTTCCAGGTTTCCAAAGTTCTCATCCTAGGATCTGGTGGTTTGTCTATTGGTCAAGCAGGAGAATTTGATTATTCTGGCTCCCAGGCTGTGAAAGCCATGAAGGTAAGAATGAGGACATTGAAATATTGGCATGTGCCGTAGCCGTTCTTGATCCTTCAAACAGTAGGAGTTTGTTCTGTTTTTATAAAATCTTTGACACAATGTAGTAGTTGTAGTACTTGTTTGTGATAAAGATAGTTCAGCCCCACTGATTTATTGTGAAAAAATGCATTTTATTATTTTCCAAGTTCAGCTTGGTATCTGTTACTCTGTTCCCAGAATGGGAGAGCAAAGAATATTGTAAATAATGTAGCAGCTGATAGGTAACAGGTCCCTGTGTTAGCCAGAGCACAAATCATCATGTAGGCTAAATTCACTGAGACGTTCAGAATTTATGTATGTTATTACAATAAACTACTAGTTATTCTGGTGATGCGGCAAAAATAGAGTATTATGACCCTATCTGCAACTTTGTATGAGACCTGTATCTGCAGAAGCAAGTGACAGACTTTGAAAGCCCTGAATTATTTATGAAACATATCTTACAGGGAATAACTCTATAAATGGGGTGATAATTAGGTTTTCCACTGTACACGCAGTTAAGGATGAAGGAATCTTTCACCGGTGCTCATGTTTGGATTTTTGCATAATATTTTTCCAACAACGAGATTAAAATTGTAATAGCACAGTATGAGGTAAGGGCTACAAAATGTGATTTCATTCATTTTTTTTTATTTAAAAGTGGGGGGTGGGAGGGAAGAAACCCATCAGATTCCTGGTTGCAAAGATCAATTCTCTCTTCTGAGAAAATGAGCATGATCCACCCAAAGTGAAATATTTTTCAGTTCTATTTTCAGTTCAGTATGAGAACTAAAGACTTGTTTTAGGTCTTATCTATTGAATCCAACAGCATTTAAAGAAGCTTAACATTGGCTAGATTTTTTTCTGTTATATTTTGTAGTGTAAGAAGTGAGTCCAATGGTTTGCATGGGGTACAGTGTTTTTTTCCCAATTTCTGGAAAATATGCTTACAATTATGAAGACTGGGAAGCCCTGAATTCTCCAGGCCAGACTTTCAGTGTTTGATTAAGCTGATGCTTGGTTGACATAACAGGAACATTGGTAAGCCCGTAGAACTGGCAAAGTGACTGAGACCACTAAAGTCAGCCTATGGGAAAGGACAACTTCACAGAGATATTGTCTGAAGATAGCAAACCAGAAGGAAAAATGGGTTTTTCTTGATAACAAAAATAATCTTGCCTCCCCCTCCTCTATTCTCTTGCTTTCCATTTTAGAGTTAAGAAACGTTCTGTTTTCCAGTTTCTTAACTGGAACATTTTCCATCTTGCTAGCTTGACCTCCTTTTTCACTATCAGTCGGCTGTCTTGATTTGTTGCTAATCAGCCTTGCTAGAAATGACACTTGTTCTTGGTGTCCTTGCCTCTGGCAGCATGATTTACAACAGTAATGTAGTCAAGACTGTTTGCATGGTACAGTAATGTAAACTGTACCAATAGAAGAGAATATCTGTAGCTCAGGGTTGAACTGTAGAGCCCCTGAGGTTCTCTGAGCTTGGTTGTTTTCTTGCAGACGTTTCACTACCTGGCTAAGTAACATCTTCAGTGCTATGTTACTTAGCCAGGTAATGAAATGTCTGCAAGAAAACAACCAAGCTCAGAGAACCCCAAGGACTCTACAATGCAAACTGTGCCTAAGCACTACAGCGATTATGGGCCTTCCTGTGATTTATTTTAATTCTTTTAAAGGGCAGCTGCACAAACCTATGAAATGATGCAGCTGCTTTAAGGAGATGCAGCCAGCTGCTAGATGAGCACTCCCGAGTACTGCAAAAGCCCTTTTTACCTTTAAATCAAAGTACTGACAGCATGGCCCTATTATTTAATCTTTCTTTGTAACTTTGGATTTACTTATGTAAATTCATTTTGGTTTGTTTTTCTAGGAAGAAAATGTGAAAACAGTTCTGATGAACCCCAACATTGCCTCAGTTCAGACGAATGAAGTTGGCTTAAAGCAGGCTGACACTGTTTATTTCCTTCCAATCACCCCACATTTTGTTACAGAAGTCATCAAAGCAGAACGACCAGATGGATTAATTCTTGGTATGGGTGGACAAACTGCTTTGAACTGTGGTAAGTTATGGGATTTCTGTAATGCAGCTGAGAACATTCTTTATCTGTGAGAAAAGGCAACACAGTCCAGATGTAAGAGATGGGGAAGGAAGCATTTCAAAGAGATTGTGCTTTAATTAACTAGCTGGGAATTCACCCTTCCAGGAATCCATGCAGTTCTTATTTTGTGGCGTCCTTGGGGTTCTCTGAGCTTGGTTGTTTTATTGCAGACGTGTTACCTGGCTAGATAACATCTTCAGTGCTAGAAGGGAGTGGGGTTTGCCTGCAGCAAACCTAGCAAACCCCACTCCCTTCTAGCACTGAAGAAGTTACCTAGCTGGGTAACAAAACATCTGGAAGAAAACAACCAAGCTCAGAGAACCCCAAGGACTCCATAATTCAACCCTGAGCTACATATTTTCTCTTCTATTGGTTCTTGTTTCCTTGATTTGCCAGTTCCATGGGCTTGACAGAGTTCCACCACTGAGGGAATACCATCTTCAGGGACCCTGGGCTCGAGCCTTCCCAGTGATCCCCCGTCCCAATTTAGAACAGCTTACTCTCAAATATCTTGACCCTCCTCCTTGCTACATTTTTAGAAAGGTATAAAAACATGTTCTTCAGAAAGGCATTTGGGGATGCTACCTCAAAAGGTGGTGCATGGGACTGATTGGTTATACGTAATTGCATTAATTGATTTTTGTTTTTAATTTTCTAACAATAATATTATATGCTGTTCAGAGTCTCTGGAAATGGAATGGCATATAAATTGTAGAAATAACTAACTCCCACTTTTCTTCCTCCAGAAAAGGATTGGAGTGGATTCATGCCAGCTGGCCCTATATCCAGCTAGTCCCTGTATGTAACATGATGGCCCACCTTCACTTCTCCATCATAGCTAAAAAATCACTAGCTGAGGAGGAAAGATTTCAGAACATTTTGGATACTAATTGTTCCAATTCATTCTGTGTACAGGAGTGGAACTGTTTAAACGTGGCATTCTGCAAGAATATGGAGTGAAGGTCCTTGGAACATCAGTTGAATCTATCATGGCCACTGAGGACAGGCAGATGTTTTCGGACAAACTGAATGAAATTAATGAGAAGATTGCTCCCAGCTATGCTGTGGAATCGGTAAATCAGATTTAAAATAATAAATCTGGTGGTAGTTTGAAATGGCTGAACTAGAGATGTGTGTAAGTGTGGAGGCCATGCCATCCTAATTGTGGGGACAGGATTTATTTCCCCACTTATCATTGCTCTAAATATATTTTGACTCATGAATTTATGAAGAAGGCAGGAATAAAGCATTACTCCAGTGAAGGGAATACAGCATCCCATTTGCAGGCAGGTCTATGCTATATTTTGAAAGTTTCCTCTTTCACTCTATTATTTGTCCCACTGCCTTTACATTGTGTGTGCATGAATAGTGGCACTGCTGTGGTGAACTTTGTCTCCCCAAAACCTTACAAGATGAAAGATAAAGGTACTGCCATGCCATACAGCTTAGCCTCTGACTCCACCCCAAGAGGGAGTCATTCCTTCACAGTCCTTCATCACAGGCTGATCAGCGCAATGCTGGCCAGGGGGCAGGACAAGCAGAGAAGAGGCACTGCAGAACCCTGCCCCCTTTCCCTTCTTCCCTACCCCAGCTTAGTTCTTCTGTGGACAATAGCGCCAGATAATGTGACTTAGCATTCGCAGCATGCTAAATGCAGAGGAAGTTTAGAGCTCAGATCCATTCTTATGTTTCACTTGGGGGCAAATGTCCTTGAGCAAATAACTTTTATTAATTTTTAATATTGTTTTAATGTTAACCCAACTTAACAATTATCTCAGAATGGTTTTTATCCTATTGAAGTCGATAAAGTAATGAACTGCTGCTAATAATCAATACATTCATGGAGTATGAATGTCATATTAGTAATTTCAGCTGTGCAGCTAACAAGAATATGAAAGCAGAACCCCTCACAATATTTTTTTCTCTACCAACTGGGACATAAAATGAATGTATTTTCCCCAGTAGCTTAATATGGGTTTAATACATAATATTGGTTTAATACATATTTGATTGTTCTCAAATACAGGTAGTCCTCGTTCAGCATCCATAATTGGGAGGGGCAACTTGGTCATTAAGCAAAGTGGTTGCTAAGTGAAACTGTGATTGTGCTTATGATCTTCAGCTTTCCTTTGCTGTACAGACCTGCAAAGGTTATAAATGCAAGGACTGGTTGCAAAGTTACTTTTTTATCACTGTGGTAACTGTGAATGGTTGCTGTACAAGGCAGCCGCTAAACAAGGACTGCCTGTAGGACTGTTGGCTTTGGTTCATCTATCCCAAAGCTTATTAACAGTTTATGTAGCCACATGATTTCTTGGTTGACTTGTGCTGCAGATATGTACTCTGCTTCAGTGGATGATAGGACAACTGACTGCTTTCTGCTTGCTAGCTGATCACCCCATCCACATACAGAAACAGCTGTCTCCTTGTGGACTTTCATTCTACCCTGTCTTCTGCCCAGACAGTCTATATCGAAGTTTGACTTGCAGTCTGAGGTTTAACTTGCCGTGCCATTTAAGTCCACGTTCCTGACTCCAGCCCAGTCCCCTTTGATTACACAGGATTCTGACTCTTGCAGTAACGACTGGCCTTGTCACTGTGGCTTTGTATAACAGCTTCCCAGTTCTAGTTCTGTAATTGTCAGTTTCAGACAGGGACTCAGAGTTTGCAGTTTGTTTTAGGAAGACAGTTTTTACTGACTTTGTTAGCTTAACTTAGCCCTATGCATTCAGGAAGATCTTTGATGAGGGTGGTAACTTCCATTTTGCTCTCTTTCTATCTGGATGCCAAGGTAGTTGAATACGCTTTCAAGTCCTTTCACCTTTATTTCCTTGTTGAAGGTTTTTTTAAAATAGTCTATTGGCTATCCTTCTTATCTTAGTAACAGGTAATTAAATCATCCACAAAAGTGAGAAACATCTTTTGTTTCTGAATCTTAAATAAAAACAAGGATTATTGTGTGCAAAGCCTTGGTTGATAAGCATCTGCTCAGCTTCTCATTCCAGGTTTTCAATGCTTGCTTCCAGACTTAACTGTTCTTCTGAAGCTTGCATACCAGAGTTTTCTTTCCTAGTTCCTCAAAACCAGGTACTTTCTGCATGCAGATGTCTTCCTTGATTTCTCCATGAAGCAATGCATCTTACTGCTGTATGCTTGTCTACTGGTTCAAATGTCTCATCATAGTCCTCACCATACTTCTGTTATGACCCTTGGCCTGGGGTCTCACTATACGGCACTGGACATCTCCTTCTCCATTATACTCCATGGTTTGCATCCCTGTGGGTAGTTTCCCATGGGTTGTTTCCCTTTCATGTAGCTTAACAAATTCCCAAGTATCATTTTGTGGAACTCTTCAATTTCCTTTTCTGCAGATTTTCTCCATTTGTTTCTTTAGTGGCTAACATCTTTTTGATGTCCTTCCATGTACAGTATGGAATTCTTTTACTAGCTCCCTCATGGCAGTGTAGGATAACCTTTCTGGTGGAGCCCCTTTGGTTCACTACTTGGAGCATCTGGGCTGTGGTGTCTCAGTTTCTCCTTATGGCTTTGCCATGCAATATTTCAAAGCTTGGTAAGCAATGCTGTGTACTTTAATAGTTGTATACAGTAGTACGATCTAGGCTCACAGATTCTTTGCAGTATTATAGGTATCGAATAATGACTCATGATGAGTTCAGCTTGGTTCTCTTTACTTTTGGCACATATACATAAACTTTAGAAGTGAATATTTCTATGGCTGGGCTTTTTCTGCTGCATCTATGGCTTTCCACGAAAGTTTGTGTTGCACATAATGGCTTTACTGTATTTATTCTGCAACCTGAGGCATTGCCTCATCATCTCAGTCAAGGAATGATTTATCCTCTCTGCCATTCTGTTCTGGAGGACAGGCCATTGTGGTTTCATGTGCAATCCCTTGCTCTTTCAAGTACCTTTGCATGTTGCTTGTTTATGAGCACCTCACATTGACTGTACATAGTACTTGAGGATTTCTTCAAAATGTATTGTTTATTAAAGCCACATGTTCTTTAAATTTCTCCAGCACTTGACTTTTCACTGAGCATGTAATAAAATGTGTAACTTGTAAAATCACCTATGAACATTAGGATACTTTTGTTTCCATCTGTTGTGGTGACATGCATAGGACCCCAAATGTCACTGTGCATATAATGGCTTCATTCCTTTTATCTCCATATTCTTTGATTTATGCCTTTTTCCATTATACAACATGCACATCTGGATTGATTTAGACACATACCTTTAATGTTATTCCTTTGACTAAAGCATCCAGTTTAGAAACAGCATCTGGATCTCTGTGTTCCATCCTCTGATGCCACAAATGTAAGCTATTTTTGTGGTTGCAATTTGCTGATCTTGCTTTATGATATGCAAGGTTTAATTCAAATAATCTATTTTTTAGGGGAGTGCCTCTCACAAACATTTCTCTAATCATAGTAATAATGATTATCATGTCCTTTCTGTGTAATACATTTTACTTGACTCCCAATCTGGGTGATATAAGGCATCTTTAATTGCTAAATAGAGCATCTGTCCTTTGCCTAATGCACAATGGAATTTTATGAAGCTGTTCCAGCTTAGGTGGACTTTTGTCTATTTTCCAAATAATGTATTCATTTATTCTGTCCTATATAGCTTCTTCTTTTTAAAATAAAATCAGAGGTTGCCTCAGAATCCAAACTGATACCCTCTAGTAGCCCACCAGTTCTCACATTAATTGCTTTAATCTTTTTATTTTATAGTGGATCAAGGTGTGGTCTAACAGGTTTGTCCTGTCTCCCAATCTTAGGGCAGTTGATTTGTCAACCGCTGGAACCTTCTAGGCAGATTCTTCACTGAAAGCCACATCCTGTCTTTCAGCATTATACATATCAAAGTTTTGCAAGCAGTTTATTACAAAATTAATTCTCATATAAGACTGGGAGGATTTTCCAAATAGCTTTCCCTTAAATGGACTTGCTCACTCTCAGGTAGATCATTCCAACTTTATCATGACTCCATCTCTGAAATTGGCTATTTTATTTTCTAATCACTTTTTTAACTGCTCAAGAGACTTACCCTTTCTCTCTCCTTTATGGAAGCTCTTTGTACATTCATTTTATTCCTGGGCTCATAACCCTGTTGGAACTATAAGTGGAAGTATGGGCATTTAAACATTTCTGAGAGCAGAAATCTGACCTGAGCAATGCTTAGTGAAGCAGGTTTCATAATTATAACAGAAAAGAGATTTGCTTAAGGAAAAATAGACAAAGTCTAACACTTAGCTAACAACATCCTAGCAAGAGAAGAATGAAAAGGTTCATGCTTTCTGTATGTATGCCTGAGAAGAAAGGCAAAAGGAAGTGAGCAAAGTTAGCAATTTCTTAGATAAAGAACAGGGAGAATGATAAAGAGGGAGTCTAGAGTAAATCCTTAAATATCTACCTACCATTGCTGCTTGTGGTCAGTTAGTCATAAGGTGATGAAAGGGAATCTTGTCATCCATTCCCATGAGGTATGTATACTGGAATGTGTAAAATTATCTAATGAAGTCTTTTTATCATCTTCAACAAACTTATCTTTCCCAGATTTTTTTCAGGAAAGTTATTAGAGTTAAATTTATCTACCATTTTGTCCAAACATAAATAGTAAGTATTAACCTGACTGGCATCCACAGGTCTATTTGTAGCATGTTATACAGTAATCGGATGATACTCAAAGATTTTAGGTGCTGAGAGATTTCCTATCTATTGTTATCTTGTTTTCTGTTCATTTTTGTATTATGGCAGATAGAAGATGCTTTGGAAGCAGCAGAAAAAATTGGCTACCCTGTTATGATACGCTCAGCTTATGCCTTGGGAGGACTAGGATCAGGTTTATGTATTGACAAGGAACATCTCCTGGATCTTGCTACCAAGGTATTATTCTGGCTGTTCTTTGGTAGTATTTTGGTATCACATCTGGAATCCAGGGCTCATCAAAGATAGAAATCAGGTCACAGCAGGCAGAGTTTTAGGCCATATGTTGGACAGAGTGTACATTGGAAGTTCAGTTTCAGCATCTTTGTTAGTATACTATGGAAACATCAGATACCAGCTGTATTTCAATCTGAGTATCAGTGCTTTGGCAAATTATTTTAACACTGCTCTGAGTCCACCAAATGCTGAAGAAGAAGGAGGTCTGTATTATAGACCTTACCTCTTTGGTGCAGCTATTTTAAGTTAAATAAGTATGTTTCCCTTATAACTGTAACTACTTATTAAAAAAAAAAAAGATAATCAATCTATAAAATAGATATAAAAACTGCCATAAGTATCAATAATAAAAGATGATAGCAAAAATATGTAAATTGGAATTTATTTAAAAATCATCACCCCAAAATAATAACAAAGGCTATGGTTTGAGTAGAAATTCTAAAATAATTTTTAGAAAATTAGGTTACTTTACTAAGCAAAGCAGCATTCCATTTCTTTTTACCTTAATCTACATTTCTCAATGTTAATTTACATATCTTATAAGCAACTAGCAAATTCAGCCTGAAAATTAGTTTATCCATTTTCAGCTTTTCATGTTGATATATTTTTTTTATGATGGTGCGATTAGTAAGCAATCAATATCCAATAATGTTTAAAATCTTAATATTTTTATGGTATTTTGGGATGACAGATAACCTTCTGTAGAATAAACCAAACCTTCAACAAGAAATATACCATAGGGTAAAGTGAATAATATTGAGAAGATTTTTTACCTTATTTGGGTGCCCTGTCTAGTGAGGTTATAAAACTTGCTATCTCTGAAAAGTGAAGGGTGGATCCTCACTTGGATGGATTATGTGGAAGAAGTCATTGGTATCTCAAAATATGAACAAGGAAACAACCTCAGTAACAGATTATGGAAATACTGTAACTCTTTGAGGGTCTCATCCTTTATCAGCTTTGGAAATCTCTGCCTTAATTACAAAAATAGCCATAGGGAGGGCCTCTGTCATTGAAAGACCTTAGGATCATAGCCTGCTTGTTTCCAGTTTAGTGAAGGTTAAAGAGACATCATTACTACATGATGTACTAGAGACATTGTTATGTAGTCATGATGAACAGAATCATGCTATAACAGTTATTGAAAGGAAGCAGAATAATATAATGCCCACCTGTATTATATACAAAATGACATCATCAAGTTGTAACCTCTGGAAAGTTAGAGTCAGGAAGGAAAGCATAGCACATTTGCATCTAAGTAACTAGATAACCAGAAATCACCCCAAACTAGATTATTAGACATCTTACTCTAGTTCCATAGGCACAAGTCAGTTGGGCTGACAGTTGAATTTTTCTTCAGCAGTGACAAAAGACTAATGTTTTAACTAAAAACTGCTGGCTAGATTGTGGTGTTAGGGCTTTGGCATCTGCCATCTGCACTGACCACCTCATTCTGCCAGGTGGTAGGGTTAGATTTGAATACAACAAGCAGGCCAGATATTTCTGCAAGTTTAACGGGGGAGAAAGGTGATGGTCTTTTCCTGTTGTTTGCCTCTTGGGAGGGATCAGCATCCTAATAGAGAACCATATAATCTTTGTTCAGTCACTGAGGAGATCTAAATAAAAAGGAATCATTTAATGCATGATGATAAGTAGGTTTTTGGAAAATTTCACTGAAGTTATTGTGCACTTCTGTATGTAGCCCAGTTGCTCTTGCAAAGCTCTTTTTACTAATGGAAATGGCCCTTTGACAGCAGCCATTTTTCAAGAAAATGTTAATTTTCTAACACATCTATGCAGGCTTTGTGACTTTCTTTTCTCTGTAATCATAAAGGCATTTGCAATGACCAATCAAATCCTTGTGGAGAAATCAGTGGTAGGATGGAAAGAAATTGAGTATGAAGTTGTGAGAGATGCAGCTGACAATTGTATCACTGTCTGCAATATGGAAAATGTTGATGCAATGGGAGTTCATACGGGTAGGTTTGTGATGTTATTATTTAATACTTTGTTGTTGGAATCCCAAGGCTTAGTGCTGGCATCTCTGGGACTATAGTATTGATCCAATTTCCCTAATCCAGCCTCAGAGATTTTCAACATCAAATGCCCTCTCCAACCTCCAGAACCATCTTCCAACGGTTCTGAACATAGGCTACAAAAAACAATTAAAAAATCAAATCAGTTTATTACAAAAGAATATTTAAAAGTAGAGCTGTTATACACTTCTTTATATAACAGAAAAACAATAAGTATAATAGGGTCTAAAAATAGTTAAGAACATATATAATAAAATAAAACAGAATAACAATAGTTTTACAAGAAGTTCCAAACTTACAGTAATTAATGGTGCAGTGTATTGTACAGATTGTAGCACAAAACTGGATGACTTGGGAAGATATTTTTGAGTCCTTGTCCAAAAGAAGTAACATTAAGTAGAACTCATACTCCCTATCCAGAAATTTCTTCAAGATTGGATCAATGAAGTTCTGTCTAGAATGCTTATATGGGGAGCAATATAGTAGCACGCGGCTTAGAGTTTCTATTGAGCCATGACCACATGGACATAACTGAAGATACATAAGAGTACCCTTAAAATGTCCAAAAAGGACTGCTGAGGGCAATGCATCCAGCCTGGTTAAAGTGAATTCTTAAAAATTCAGAATCATAATGGATGATAAATAGAAGGGTGGAGCAAACCCTTTTGGAAGAATATGATAAATATTAGGCTATGACACCTTGCTTAAATTTGGAGATCTATAACCCACATTCATTGTTTGAGGGCAGTTCTAGCATTATCAAAACCTAATGAGCATAAACTTTCCATAGAGAAGCCCAGTAAATGAATTTTATCTAGAGCTTTTTGAAGTCACAGTGATTTAAAACAATCTCTAAGTACTAATGGGTCCAAACCTATAGGAAGTAGGATTAATTTAGCCAAAAGGTAATAAGAAGAAACGACGCTTTAGCATCCATCAAGATTATACCTGTTTCTACGTGTAAGATGGCATTTTTGATACTTGTTGGAACCATCAGTATGGCTCTAATTAGCTTATTTTGAATAATTTCAAGAATGTTAAGCTTTGCAAAAGGGCAAATTTGGGAGCCATAAAGAAGCTGAGGGACTACCTTAGCTTGGAAAACCTTGCAAGCTGCAGGGATGTAATGGGCTCCTTTTGAGTGGCAAAATCTTACAATAGCTGTAGAGATATGCTGTGTGACACTTGCCTGGTTAAAAAAAAAGGGTAGAGAAGCATGGAACTGCACTCCAAGATATTTATAGGTATGTACCTGCTCAGTTTGAGTCCCATTTATTTGTCATTTGTGAATTTTATGATAACATTGGGCAAACATTAAACATTTGGTTTTCTGATAGTTTTTTGATATGTTTCAAGTATTTGTGTGAGTTGCATGAAGTACCATTAAAAGTTGCAATAAGTATTCCTATGTCAACTCAACTGATAAGATATTGTGATGTCTCCATGCAGCATGCAAGAACATGGTCAATTTAAAGTTGATATTTGAATCTAATATCACTGAATATGATCAAAAACGAAATGGGAATTGAATCCCATGTACTGTATATTAATGTGGAAGGAAGGTTGACAGAGTTCAGTAGGACTAATTTTCTACCCAATGTGCATAGGATTTGTAGTCAGGTTGGAGGCTCCATTGAGTTGGAAAAGTCAAGTTGCTGCATTCCTAAACATCTGCAATTGTTTTACATCTTGAGACTTCCAATTAAGGAGATTCCACAGAATCATAGGCACTTCATTTCATAGCACAGCAGAGCCTCTATTTAGGAGGGTAGATAGTTATTAATGTTACGCAAAGCATTCTAAAGATGTGCTTTGCAAGGTGTGGGAGCATGTAGCAAAACATATTTCTTTGAATCATTAAAGCAGCCGTGTTATTTGTGAAGTTTAAGCCTTGACTTGCTTGAGATATATAGATGACAAAGCTGCTTTAACAATTACAAAGAAGTCTTTTTAATGCACTCCCATACTTCATGAATCACCTCTTTCAAATACTTTGCACAATTCTAGTATGCATCAATAGCATAAAGTACCCTTGAAAAAAATTGAATTTGTAAGGAATGACTCATTCATTTGGAGCTTTATTGCAACAGATGGATAAATATGTACAGTAGAATGAAGCTATTTGTCACAGAAGTTGAATCCAGGTTCATCAAAAATATATGGAATTCAAGATACATGGAAAAAAAAGATTGTTGATAGTTGGTCAGCATTTTAGCATCTTCTTAATATTGTCTTATAATGCATGTGTGTATGTATGTATTTTATTTGTATATTGTCCACTCCCAAAGCTTCAAATTTTAATTTATTTTAAATTGTATCAAATAAATAAATTGGCATCCAGTACTAAGCACATCTATTCCCATGCATTTTAGTTCTGTGCATTGTCTACTGATAATGTTTGATGGCTGAGAAATATGTCTATAGTTTTAACACAGACTGAACATTGCACAGTTAGACTAAATCATGATCACTGCTCTTCACCTTTTTTCTTCTTCAATTAGGAGACTCTGTTGTAGTGGCTCCCAGCCAGACCCTTTCAAATGAAGAGTTACAGATGCTACGCAAATCAACCATCAAGGTTGTCCGCCACTTGAACATTGTGGGGGAGTGTAATATCCAGTATGCCTTAAATCCCACCTCTCTAGAGTACTGCATCATTGAAGTCAATGCTCGCCTTTCTAGAAGCTCTGCCTTAGCATCGAAGGCCACAGGGTAAGGCAAGATACAGTCATGGGTGAACAATTAAGCAAGGGAAGCATTTGAAATGTTTTTACAAAGCCTTTGGAAATGTTTAAATAGATGGTTATGTCAAAACACAATTTCAGTTAAATTCATGAATGCCCTTATATATTTAATAAATTTCCAATTCTGTTATGTTAACATTTATAATTTAGTGTTGGAGAGACTCTCCAGGGATGCATGCAGCCCTCACCCTCAGGCTGGACATCCTTGCTAGAGTTGTTTGATTATCATGCATGTCTGCTTTGATGTCTTTCCTTCAAGGATTGCTTTGTCGCCTGGAATGTAAAATTAAATTCTGTAGGTGCACAAAATGTGCTGTAACCTTAGATCTTTTTCTTTTCCTTGGGAGTAGGAATGCTGGACACATTCCCTTCCACAAATCGTGGGCAAGCCAGAGAAATGCTGAAGCCCTGAAGAAAAATAAGTTATGTGGTCTCTGTGTACTTCCTGGACCAAACCTGAAAACTATGTAGCTGCCGGAGGGTTGAACTAGATCAGCGTTTCTCAGCCCCAGCAACTTTGTAAGATGTGTGGACTTCAACTCCCAGAATTCCTGCATACTGGTTGGAGAATGCTGGCTGGGAATTCTGGGAGTTGAAGTTCACACATCTTAAAGTTGCTGAGGTTGAGAAACACTGAACTAGATGATCCTTGTGGTCTCTTCCAACTGTACAATTCTATGATATGCAAAAGCTTTTAATGCATTTTCTGTCCTTTTTTTCCAACAGCCTCTATTTTCTTGATCTGCGTCTTAGTACATTATTGAATGCACATAGAATACTTTTACTATGAATATGGTTTTCCAACCATTATCCAAGCATGTTTTATTTGCTGTACTCAAGATCACATGAGTACTCTCTACTACAACATTTGCTGTAGCCTAAACAGTACAAGATATCTACATCATGCAATGTTTCTGTCCTTCAAACACGCTGAAGGAATATGGTCAAAAGAAGCTGCACTGCTCCCGTATGCTATGAGCTGGGCCCAAGATTCAATATTTATTAGATGAGCTGCATATAGTTCCACTTTAATAGACAATTCTTTGAGCATTCTAACACTGGAGGCTTTCTGCCAAAGCTTGGATGGTTGGAGGATTCCTGCTCTGGGCACAGGGTTGCACTAGAAGACCTCCAAGATATCTTCCAACCCTATGATTCTATGATTTCCTATGATTCTAACCCTCTGTCAATATGAAAATGTTTCTTTTTGTTCTTAATGCCAGGTACCCTTTGGCATTTATAGCTGCCAAAATAGCCCTTGGGATCCCTTTACCAGAAATTGAGAATGTAGTATCTGGAAAGACCACTGCCTGTTTTGAACCCAGCTTGGACTACATAGTAACCAAGATACCACGCTGGGACCTTGATCGTTTTCAGGGTGCATCCAACAAGATTGGGAGCTCAATGAAGAGTGTGGGTGAGGTGAGTCCAATGCTTTCCCCCTGTTTTCCAAAGAAATATATACTTTTCAAAACAATATTGAGATCATTTGGCTGTGTTGATGATAGTGTTGGAAATGGGGAGCGGGAAGAGGATGCAGTAGTTCAGAGTGTTTCACAGACACAGGCTTACTCTAAGATTGCTGGCACATGGCAGAGATAAGAGGAACTAGAAATCTTCTTTGATTTGTAGCTCTACCTGTTAATCGTTGGACTTCACATTCATAACCATTGCACACAATACACTGTCTCTACCAGCAATAGAAAACCTATTTCAGGCTCAGGGCTGCTCTTGGTGAACTCTTGGCTTGGAAATAATATGTGTTTGTGTGTGTGTGTACATGTGTGCATGCACATGGATGCATTCCAACAAGTGGGTGAGGCCAAGATAAAAACAAATATGAATATCCACATATTTAATCATTTCCCCCTTTATCTAGATTAGCATTTGGTGGCATTTTTGAAGGCATTCTAGATCCATGGCTAGGGAGTTGGAAGCTATATAAAGGAATACATCCCTCATACCCTTCAGATATTTTAGACTATAATTACCATCAGTCCAACCATTGTTCATGCTGGCTGGGATTTATAAGAGTTATAATCTGAAATCTCTGAAGATCCTCCAATCTATGTGATATATTTGTGCTTTAAATTATTATAGCTTTCTCTTTCCAGAATCTTGCACATCATAGTTTGTGAAGGATTTTCTGTCAGAGATTACCTGATCTCTCTCACAAAACCACCAGCGTTCCCTAGGAACACAGAATTACTTTTAAAGTCAAGTGTGTGATGTAGACATGTTTTCAAAAGTAATTTTGAGCATCTATAATATTATTTCTGGTAATATGTTGCTCATGTGAAGTAAAAAGTGGGAAAGAAAAACATTAGAATGCCAACCATTATAATTTTTATAGCGTCCTCCAGGACAACTTGGGAAAAGCTGACTTAAGCCTCTTGTATTAGTTAGTTCTTCCAGAAATAATGGAAGAACATTATCACTCTTTGTGCAAATGTCTCTAAAAGTCCAAGTTCTCACATTCGCTGGTAAATTGGAGCAGTTCAAGCCTATTTGTTTGTTGGAGCTCCTGATAGGAGGAACTGGTTAATACAAACTGAAACAGTTTAGTCTGAGGACTAAATTATGACTGTTTCATACAAGATGCAGAGCATGGTAAAAAGTCCTTCCTTGCATAAACATCCATAGGCATCTTGTTCTTCCCAGAGTGAGTGCCTTTACTGACTGAAAGCCAGGTCTAGAGACCTAGTTGTTTATATTTGGTTTTAAGAGCTAGATAATGATACTATTTACTGTTGCAGTTATTTTTCTGCTAATATTGAAATAAATTATTTTTAAATAGATCTTACTATGAATTTTATGTTTGACTATTAATTCATTTTATGACAAATTAATGTGGTGGATCATTTTGAGATACGAAAGGTGGCATGAAAATATAAAGATAAATAGTGGCTCATGCATATGGTAATTTTGTTTAATAGCAGTCAATCAAATACATGAATATTTAACAGTGAGGACAACCGAGTTCTTTGTTGCTTCCATAGAAGAGTGAAAAGATTCATGAAATAACTTAGAATGTGGCTAATGTTTTGATAAATGTTTGAATGTTCTCTTCTTTGAGCTACTTCCAAACTCTTGGGAATTTCAGCCTCCCTTGGAGAATATTTGGTGAAATGCCTCCCAATTTCTGTACTCATTAATAAAAGTGTAACTACACCTCACACTCAGATTCATTCTTGAAGCAAACAATGGCTTTGACTCTTTCTGTTGTTTTTTTTAATTGCCAGTTATTGTCTTTATTTTTCAGTGAGAACAGTATCATTCAGTCAGTATTTCTATAGCCAAAAATTATGACAAGAACATTTTCTAATACATTTTATTTGGACTTCCAAAAACTGTTGGGGAAGTATACCATCCTTCAGTGAATCTCTTTCCTGAATTTTGCAAGTCAAAAATGGGAAGGATAATTTTGGAAAAATGATATTACAGTACCCTATGTGTTTAGACTGTCATGTGCACTTGCTCAGGATAGCATTGTGCCCATGTCCACCCTAAGACTAAGTTTTTAGGTTGAACACAGTTGCTCTCAACAAGCAGAGTTCTGTTCTTGGCTGCCTCTGCTATTCCTTCTACCCCCGCTTCCATCCGGAGGCATCCATTCCTAACCATGATGACATCAAAATGATGAAAAGTGTATTGTGAATCACAGCACAATGCAACATCATGACACATGTTTCTTTCCTTATCCCCTGCCTCAGAGACACCTATGTATCTATTTTAGAATTACTAAAATGTGCAAACAAAAAACGTTGACCAAACCTCAGTATGCTATTGGAGCTGTAGCTTGGCTGCGGCTTCTCAAGTTATGAGAGTTGCAAAAATCTCTAGTCAACTTCTTTCATAATTAAGAAGTGTTTGAGAGAACAATTTTCTATTTGTTGGCAACGTATGATGATTTTAGTAACCACATGTAAGGTATGAGATTTGTTTCATATTTTCTCCTTGTATATAGTAGTTGATTGCTGTCTTAAGACCTATGCAGAAGGAATGCTTTGAATATTAATAACTAAGCAGAAAATCAAATTCAACATTTTCAGCTGTCAGCAATTTTATTTTTATTTCCATTTTCATTTTTTTCTAATAGAATACCTATGGACATTGTTTTAAAGATGGTGGAAAAGAGCATGGCATTTAAAAAATTAATTTAGGACTCTCTAGAGTAATACTGACACATTCATCTGTAGGTTTCAAGAGGAATGGAATGTGACATAGTGGGTAAATCATGCAGTTAATTAGTTAATTGTCCAACAGTTTTGCAACGTATAATCATTAATAACATATTTGCTTGTTTTCAGACTTTTTTCTTAATGGTTTTAAAATATATTCTTTGGCTGTATTATTTTGACATCCAAGACTTTCTTTAGAGCATCAGGTTTTCTTTAATCAGATCTCCTTTCTACCTCCATAGAAAAAAGTAAAATATAGACAACTCCTTTATGGAAAGCCTTATTTAATCTAATAATACAATGACTGTACATTTTTCTTTTTTAAAAAAGGTATGCAAAACTTGTTTATGGCATACAAATGGGTGCTTTGCCTCCTCTGAAACAGCCCTTTGATGTAAAGTGAAGCAATGCCGCGTTTCTAATCACCAGAACGCAGCTGCTTTGCTTTTGATCTGATCGCTAATAGGGGCTACTGTGATGCGCAGTCCATGTTGCCAAATTGAAGCAGGTGATCCAGGCAGATGGATCTTGTTTCCACACAGGCTGCGCTGAGGGCGAACCAAATGATTCCAGGAGGCAAGATGCCTAACTGAGGTGGATCTTCACCAGTCAGCCCAGGCCTAGTCATTATTTATCTTTCTTTTACTTTGAGTTCAAGAAAGGGGCGAGGTCTGCAGTGGTGCCAACCCTAATCATGCCACTGCAGCTTTTTATTTTATCATTTTAATGTTGGTCTCATTTTTTTAATAGCCAAAAAATGTCAGCCTCCTTTGCAGCAGCTTAGAGGATGTAAAAACGACTCATGCTTAACTATGCCAGTCATCCTGGATCAACTAAGCAAGGGAGGGGGCAACTGGGTCAGCTGCATTTTGAGTGCAATGTTCCCTTCCATTTTTTTTTTTTTTAATAGGGTTGAATTTTGTCAGAAAAACTGGGGAAAATATTAACCATAGATCTCCAACAAATGTGAGGAACTGAACTTACTTTGCTCTGTCAGGCAGCTCTGTAGTTTCACCATAGAATTTGAAATAGCATTTCCTCCTTAACTTTTATGATACATTGATTTATTTCGATATTGAAAGGTATATTTTTGTTGTCTATTTGTTGTAGTGTTGGTAGTAATAAAGTGATGATGATGATAATGATTTGGATCTTGTAAACAACCAAGACATGAAGCAGGACAGAGGAGGGAGCAATGCTGCATTTGTTTTCTGTCTGAAAGAATTACCGATGTATTTAAAAAGCAGTTCAAAAGCTCCTCCTAAGATGGCTTTATGCTCCCATGTCCTTTGGAGAGAAATTTTGTACAGTAGTGAAATGTTTGAATGTAGCCCTAGTTTGGCTTCTCCGGTTAATTAATTGGGATGGATGGGTGGGTAGCATAGTGTGCCTGAGTGAGCACAACCAAGCCTATTTACAGTAACTAGAGGTTGATGCTTCAGGTCCAAAAAGATAAGTAAAGTTTACTAAGGATAAAGTTTACATGCTCTAGGAGAAAACCTGCGTCTCTGATAAATGTATTAATGGTGGGGGGAAGGGGAAGATGGAAGAAAGGAAATAAGTGATTCTGTTCTTGTAGGAAAAAAAACTCTGAAAGTCTTCCGCTTAGGAGGAAGACAGGGACTTGCATGCCATCTCTATTCCTAATATCCCAGGTGGTCAATCAAGTTTTAGGTGCAAAGAATCAAAGCTGTTAAACTTTATCTCTAACATCTTGTACTCTGGTTTTCTTCAACACATGAGGTTCTTGTGCACAGATCACTCTGCCTTATGCTTCTTCTCCTAATTTATTTTTACGGTGGCAACTTGAATGTTATTTTTCTTGAGAAATCCTGAAACAGAAGAGCACTTCCTATGTATGACAATAATAAGACTTTCCTCGTTTCAGGTTATGGCTATTGGGCGCACCTTTGAAGAGAGCTTTCAGAAGGCTTTAAGAATGTGCCACCCATCCATTGATGGCTTCACGTCATGCTTGCCAATGAATAAAGACTGGCCTAGTAACGTGGATCTCAGAAAAGAACTATCTGAGGCCTCCAGCACGCGGGTGTACGCTGTGGCCAAGGTACTGTGAGAAATAGCTGAATTTTCATCTTGCCACTAGCTAATAGACAAACAGTTCTTTTAACGGACAGATAGTAGTGCCTTTTCAAGATGAAAATCAGCACTTTCTATGTTTTTTCCTGAGACCAGAACAAAGAGAATGGAATATTCAGGTGGAACATTTTGAATGTGGCAGAATTCTTGTTTTAATAGAGCAAACTGTTCATGCCAAACAAGATCTTGGTTGAAATAATCTCACAGTATCAGAACCTCCAACATTCTCGTGTAATTTTTTTATGAAGATCGAGACCATAGGTAGTCTGGTGGCAGCCTTTACACTAAATCTTTAATAATTAAGAAGCAGGAAGAACAAGCCTGCTGTTAATTTTCTTTCTCCAAAATAGACTACTTTTCAGATTCCCCGAAGCCATTATACAGTCTGCTTATGGCATCAACCTAAGAAGAACGGACACTGATTCTTCCAGAATATGGAATTATTCAAATATGTTTTATATTCTTTTCTGTTTTGACATTTCAGTTTTCTTTACTTGTTAAAATTCATCTAGACGGCTGGAACTTGCTGGCCAGAAATCTTCAACAATTGTTATGACACTTAAAGAATGAACTATTTATCCCCGTTAGCGCAATGCCATATTAAGTCCGTTTGCTAGGCTTGTCAAAAATCCTTTAACTCTCACTTTTCTCAAAATCCAACATTTGGAGATGGAGAAGGAGTCTTGACACTCTGCTTTGAAAAGATGCAATTACAAATTTGTATTATGGATGCTACTTTCCTGTTTAAAAAAGAGGTAGAAGTAGAGATAGGGATAAAGAACTGCAGAGTCACATTCAAATTACATGAACCGTCACTACGTTTTAGGTATATGATGGTGCTGATTGTTTCTTGAGTTGCCAATACTAATGCTACAGGACTCAGATCTTACTTATACTTCTGGGGTATACTACTTCAGACTTCATGTAGAGGCTTACATGAATGAATGCTCATCCAAATCTCTGCCCACAGAAAACTAGCTTGCTATGAAGAAAATTAAGCTAATACTTATTCCTCAGTGAGCATAAAACCTAAATAATTTAGTCATATTCCTGTACAGGTTTTAATAGGCGGATATCCTTTTGTGCCTCAGTGGGCCCAAAGTCCCTTTTTCCCTGGAGAACATCGTTTACATCTTTGTTGGTATTGTAAAGTCTAACTCAAAAATTATGAGTAAGCAACTCTGTATAATTTAGGTAGCTGCTGTTATTCTTTTTCTGTGGACAGCCATTGCTTTTTAATTGGGTCAAAAGATGCTTTGTATGAATGCATGTATTTTCTCATTTGAAAGGAACCAGTTGCTTCACTGGGTGTATAAGGCTTCACAAGAAAGGAGAAATTGATATCAACAGGTTGTTTACAAACCAGTGTGGTCAGGAAGAATGCTGTAGTGCCTATCAGAGAGGAACGTTTCAGCAGGGTCTCTTTGAAAATATAGTATTGTGGTTGTCAAGTTTGCTTCTCTCAGGGAATATTTCCTATCTTAACAAATATGCCAACATACTGAATCATCATTATGGAATTTTGAATCATGCCAAATGAGTACAGCTGGGGCCATAATCAGATCTGTTGGCCCTCAGTGTTGCTAAAACACATCTTTTCACTCTCCAGAAGTTGCACTTCATATAGGATTCTTGGCAGTAGTGAGCAAGCTTTCCAAGAAAGTTTGTCTACTGCAACTGATCTTTTTACAAGGAACCACTGGATTCCCTGGAACACAGTTTGAAAGCTAAAGGCAATGTGTATTTGAAAATCACTGTTGTATAGAAGAAATCTAATTCTAGTGAGATTTAAACTGATTTGAACTGAACTTTCTTGCCTGTTCAGTTGAGACGGGGAACTTTCTACTGAACATCTAAGCAAACTGCTGAAGGTCCACAGTGTTTCTCTCCTTTTCAGCCAGAATCCATGACAATAATCATAGGTCGGATTGTTTTTATAAGGCTGATTCTTAAGGTTTCAGGGAACCTGCAAACCTTAAAACTAATATACAGGAAGACAGTTCAATGTTTTGTTCCAAAAGGAATATGAAATTTTTGAACTTATCTGACCAATCTTGGGCAAACCTCCTTACTTGACTCCAACTAAAGCTTAGAAATAATATTTTATACTATTAAGTGAAAGCTGTGCCTGACTACAATTATATGGACCAGTTTCTGTAGATTTAAGACTTTGAAATGAGCTTTTATAAACTTCTGAACATAATTTCTAACATATGGAACTAGCATACAGTTTTAAAGGAACACTGGAGGGAATATTAAGCATGAAGTTTTTTTTTTTGATGGCAACAGTGAAAACAAAATAAAATGCAACTAGTTAAATTAAATTAACAGATTATATGGACTGCATTAAAAAGCAGTCCATATAAACTGTTGCTGGAAGTTAGATTTAGAAAGAGCTAAATTTCAGAACAGATACAAGAGAGAAATAACTACCACATATTTTCATTCAATGCAGTGTTCAGGAACAAGTCAGTTTTTAATTCATGAAACCATGACTAATCAACATCTCTTTCTGGTAGGCCTTGAATGAAAACTTTCCTGTAGATGATATCCATAAACTTACAGACATTGATAAATGGTTCATCTTTAAAATGCGTGATATTGTGAACATGGAGAAGAACTTAAAAGCTCTTAATAGGTAAGTCTATTAAACTTTCTTCTAAAGACAGCTGAATATGCTTTTGCTGTATTATTCTAATGGCAGATGGTTGTTTCTATGAAAGTGCTGGTCTAGCAAAAGTTTCTGCATATTCTTTTTTTTCTTTTTTATGGTTAACTAGCGTACTAAGGGTGGTCATGGCAATGCAACCATAAAGGTAATGCTGTGGCTGAGTGGGCTGGTTGTACTGCTGCTCCACTGCCTCAACTACACAATTCTTTCAGGGACTGCTTTCCCTTTCTCCTGGCAAGCCATTTGGGTTGGATTTCATTCTTGTCTCCATCTTTCTGCTGCTCCAAATTTATGTTTCCAGCAATGTTTATCCTCTTAGAAAGAAGCATGATTTGGGGATTAGTATGGTCAGGCATTTGCCAAGGTTCAACCATAGCACCCTGTCCTGGTTTGAGCTGCATATTCATCTGCCCTCTTTTGCAGTGTAAATTGTACCCAGAGCCAGAAGAAGGAGTGGCAGCCTCCACTTCCCTTGACTCCTCCTTTGGGTGGTGTGTCAGACTGAGTCCAAAAGGGCAGGATCAGTGAGAGGGCAGCTCTGGCACTGACAAGAAAGAGATGAATCCATTAATGGACATAGATTCTCAAAGTGTGTCATGGTCTCCAACTTACTGGGGGTCTTTGAGCCAATCATCCTCTCTGAGCCAAATCTGTTTCCAAGGGTTGTTGTAAGGAAAACAATAGAAAGGAACATCATCTTATGCTCCTAAAGGAAAGGCAGAAACATGCAACCAAATATATTACCATAAAAGTAACAGCTAAAAATCTCTTGCTGAAGGAATAAAATCAGATACCTAAAAAGTGCACAAACAACTCTTCAGGACAATAAAATCTTCTGAAGTCCTGGGAGTTTTGTTTTGTTTTTTTTAACTTTTTCTGGCACCAAATTAAGCTAAAGAAAGAAAGAGGCAAGTATTTCTAAGGAAGACATTCCATAACTGGATGCTTCCACTAAGGAAGACTTTTTGGTTACTCTTTGCCTCACTTGAGTCTGAGGAAGACTTAAAATTCAAGTAAGAATATGTGGGCTCTTTCTTGTACCTTGATCCCAGCCATTAAGGCAGTAATTTTTGAATCATATCTCAAAACCAGATGTGCTAAAGATGTAAGACAAAAGGCTTGGTGAAGGCTCATAATCTGATGGCATAAACTGACTTCACATGACACATTGAACTACAGACTAGTCATCTGCATTTTAGCTTACTGTGTTGATGAACCCAGACCATGAAGTTAGTTAATGGTTCAGTGTGATGTGCAAATCCAGAAAATTGGGTTACCCGAGTAAATGTTGATTCAATGAGCCACTGGTGAGCAGAGGGAAGGTGCAGCAAATGAAAGAGGAGCAGGGAATGTGAAGGATCCAGTTTGGGCAGGAGGTAGAGGACAGGGAGCAAGGAGGAGAGACAGGTGACAGAGAAGGAGAAGAATCCCTCCCCCTTTCTCTGCTCCTTGCTCTCCTGACAGTAGCTGCAGCTTTGCCCAGGGGGAGAGAGGCAGGCAGCTTTGCAGAAGTTACCAGTAGGAATAGCAGGTTTGTAGAAAGTGTTCTATGAGTTTTCTATTCCCCTGAGTCCAGAAAACAACTTTGGTTGCTGAGGGGGTTCTGGTCTTTCCAGCAGCCAGACCAGACATTAACCATGAAAACAAGAGCCATATAGGAAGGGGGTAGTCCTGCAGTGGGCCTGCAGATAATTGACAACCCTCAAGCTCCTCCTCCATGTTCCTCCTCCATGGAAAGTTCAAGTAGGAAATTCTCTTCTGTTTTGTGATAGAAAACACCACTTTCTTGATAGAGGTTCTGATGTGGACATGGGTGTCTGCAGGATCTTGTTGTTTTCATCAAAATGATGAATGCAGGATCATGCCATCCCACTGCAAGCTTTGCTCCTTTCATATGTGTGTGCCATATCACAAGAGACAGGGTTTGTGACATGATGGCATGATCCTGCTTTTATCATCCTGACTATCTTGTGGATGTACTCAAAAAATAGCCAGGAGACCACTCTAAGCTACAGGGGAGCTGTCTGGATGAGTCACTAGTCTGACACTTTAATCAACTTGCCATCCCTTTTCTTTTTGGGCAGCTACAACTGAAGAGGTATTTAAATAGAAAATAGTATTTTAGGTCTCTAGTGTGAGTGTATAAAATACAATACAGTAGAGTGGCAAACTGAAGATCAAGGCTGTCAGTCAGTATTCCCATTCTGCTATTGTGGTCTATCTTCCCTTCCCTTCCCTTCCCTTCCCTTCCCTTCCCTTCCCTTCCCTTCCCTTCCCTTCCCTTCCCTTCCCTTCCCCTTCCCCTTCCCCTTCCCCTTCCCCTTCCCCTTCCCCTTCCCCTTCCCCTTTTCCTTTTCCTTTTCCTTTTCCTTTTCCTTTTCCTTTTCCTTTCCCTTTCCCTTTCCCTTTCCCTTTCCCTTTCCCTTTCCCTTTCCCTTTCTTGTATTTTATGAGGCCTATAGAGTGTCTTTATTGAATTACTGTCTGCACAGTAAGGGCATTTTTTTTTTTACCTAGAGATGCATATGGATTTTGACAGCCACATGAGGGCACCAGAAACTCACATTCTGTCAAATAATTAAATACATTCCAGTGTCAGGAAGGAACTTGGCAGAAAGGTTTTGAATTATTGTTATGAAAAAAAGCTTTTCATCTAATCTTTGTTCTGCTCCTTTGACAATCTGTAAATTTTTAATTGAGTAGTTTTCATTTTATTCAGAAAGTCAGCTGGAGCTTTAGCTAAGCTTAAGCAACTATGGAAGAATAGTTTGATAGATAATTTACCATAGCACACATCTCAGGTAATTTCCCCTTTAACTTCCATGTTTTGTTACACTGTCTTTTTGATTTCATTCAAAAGGAAACAGTCATATGCATTCAATTACCCATATTTTTCATAAGTTCCATTTCTTTTGTTGGACACAGTGATTGATTATAGTTAGCCTTTTGCACAGACTCGGTCCCATAAATGAATCAGAAACAAATTGAGCAGTTTTTATTAATGCTTTTTCCATTGTGCTAGTCTATAAAATCTATTATAAGGAGGAATAATACTAAAGTTACTTTCTATACTGGCATCAGATCTAAAGAAATAAATGAAGGAACAATGAATAAAATACAAGCGTATGCATCAAACCAGGGATGAACAACATATAGCTAGTGGAATGCACAACAACCAGCTTGATGATTTTGGTCAGCCCCTTTGATCACAGTTGCTGCTGTTTAAATTCTGTGGCACAATTTTATTAGATGTTAACGCTTCTGTAAAGTGTTCAAATGCTTTTACATTTTTGCAAAAATTCTCATTTTGTTAACCACATGTCCTTTTTGGTGCTATCAGAAAAAAGCACACATAAATATTCACAAACACTTCTGTATGCTTTTTTCTTTTTGGTACGCACTTTTTTTCCAAATCTGGACATTTTCCTATAATATTTTGGTCCATACCATTGGCTGCAAATTATATTGCAAAATTCTGGAAGGTGTGTATTTCAACATGGCCTCTGTTTTGTAATCTCCCTCATGTCACAAAGTACAAAAAATCATTTTATTTGTATAAAAACCTTCATGCAATGAATTTCTCATCCATCCCTATTCTTGGCTGTATGGTGCAGTTACATTGGAGAGAAGAGTGAAAAACAACATTGATGACTGAAATTAATAGGGCATGCCTGATGATCAGAGGCTGGCTGGCAGGCAGGCAGGCAGGCAGGCAGGCAGGCAGGCAGGCAGGCAGGCAGGAAGGAAGGAAGGAAGGAAGGAAGGAAGGAAGGAAGGAAGGAAGGAAGGAATATTCTGCTTTTGACTATAGTTTAGGGGACTATATTAGACTGCATTCATTTCCTTCCTTCCTTCTGTTGCTGCTTTGCACAAAGCTTTGAAGGAGAATCTGACAATAGTCCATTCAATTGGTTCTAAGCCAAAATGTTCCTAGAGACATATACTCATCATCCACCGTGGCTTTTAAGGAAATTATGAGGAGATATTAGCATGAAGAGGGAAATATATTAATGGGGGTCATCTTAGGTCTCTGCATTAGAACATTTACTGAAATGAAAAGAAAATATATTGTGATTTCAACTTAGGAGAAACTCCCACATGTAGCCTTTTAAATTATTGCCAAAGAAAGTTAAAGAAATTATAGGATTGGATATGGCATTTTAATGCTAACTCTGTGTCCTGCTGCTTCCATTCACCATTTCAACCTCACCCTTCCAATTCCATTTTGTTCTACCCTCCCTGTAGAACTGTTTCCAACATGAAAATAACTTATTGTAACACAATCTTCCCTTTAAATCTCTTTGCAATGTTGAAATGTGACTGGAAACACAGCGGCAACTTCCTTGTTGCTTGATCTGCATCTCTGTTAGCTGCAACATGGTCTTTCTGTTACCATTGTTATTTATGTTTGCATTATAAAAATGTCTAGAAACCTGGAACATATAACTCTTTTTTAAAAATTCACTTTTGGGCAGCTTGATCTGTTAGCCAGATAAAGATAACGAAGTGATTAAATATTGTAAAATGAATTGCAGTAAGAAGAAAATGAATATTGCACATACCATGCTATAGATGCTTGTTCAGTTAAGAGTTTATAGT
The DNA here is from genome assembly GCF_059951505.1 of Python bivittatus. Taxonomy (NCBI): domain Eukaryota; kingdom Metazoa; phylum Chordata; class Lepidosauria; order Squamata; family Pythonidae; genus Python; species Python bivittatus. The sequence continues at coordinate 3,259,634 of NW_028277040.1, read as the reverse complement.
TCACAGAAAATTGGCTAACCACAGATGGTCAGTTTGGAATCTGTATCTCCTGGACCAAATCTACCCTTATCCACTTATTTCATTTTCCAAGGCAATTTTATCTGTAGCTTGGAAGCCTACCAAAATACACAAATTCATAGTGGAAGGTTTTCTGTGAATCATGTATCTACCATGCAAATGTACATCTCATTTTATGACTCCATTACATGTCCTCCACTAACAAGAAAGCTTGTTGGAAAGTATGTCCTATCTTCTGGCCAATTTGTGGAACAAAGTTGTCATTTGGATCCCGTGCAACTATTGGGGAAATAGAGTGATTATGTCACATTGTGTATTTCTATCCTAGAAATACAAGTTTGGTATTACTGATTATATTCAGAAGAAAGCAAGAGATAACACATAGATCATGTAGATGATTTTTCCTCATCCTGTGGGTGGGTGTGTATGCATTTGAGAAGAGGGGAAATATATGTTATAGTTGATAATTTTCCTCTCTGAGATTATAATATATAAAATGGTAAGGGTAAACAATGTGAAGTAATATGGGAGAGGCCAAGAAAGAGGATAAAAGTTCCATCCTCTTTAAATTGTCCCCATTCCATGGCTTTTTCTGGGGTATGATGGATTCTGTCTGGACTCAGTTGAAACCCATTTGTGTCTAATGTGTATTGAGGTCATTCCGTACATAGAATCATAGAATGTATGAGTTGGAAAAGACTTTAGTAGTCATCCTTTTATAGGTCAAACCTCTTGCTCAATGAAGAAATCCTTTAAATCATCTCCAGAATTTTTCATTCAGCTCCTGTATGAAAACCACCAGTGAGTGGGGAGTCCATGACTGTAAGGGGGAGACGATTCCACTGCTTATTCAACTCTTACAGTCAAGAAATTCCTCCAATATTCTGCCTGAATCTCCTCCAATATCACATTCCACCCAAATTCTGAATCTGACATATTTCCCTTATTCCAAAGGGCTTTCCACCAACGTAGCTAGGGATTGATGCTCTATTCCTTAGTCCTGCTTTACAGACATGATTTCTGACCATTCTTCCTGGTAAACCTGGGTTTAAGAGTTTCTGTTTGGCTTTCAAAAACATTTGATTATGTATTCCATTGTCACTGATAAGAACTATTATTATTGTTGTTGGTTGCACAGTCAGCCAGATGTTTAGGCTGGATTTGGCATTTTTATCCACCTATCAAGTCCTTCCCAAGACATGTTCCCAGCAACAACATCCCAAGCAAGATGTTGTTGTTTGATGGTGTTAAAGGTATTGTTGCAGGATGTAACCTGTTCCAAGTAAAGCTGCTTTTTACAATTGACTGATGGTGATTTTGTCAATGCCGATGGTCTTCAAGTGGTGCTCCAGATGTTTTGGAATTGCACCCAAGGCACCTATTGCTATTGGTACTATCTTTGCTTTCTTTTGCCACAATCGTTCTATTTCTATTTGCAGGTCTTTGCATCTTGTGGTTTTCTCCAGTTCTTTCTCTTCTATTCTGCTGTCTCCGGGTATTCTAATGTCCACTATCCAGACTTTTTTGTCTTTCTTATCAACAATTGTGAAGTCTGGGGTGTTGTGTGGCAGGTGCTTGTCTGTCTGAATTCTTAAGTCCCAGAGCACTTGAGCTTCTTCATTTTCTATGACTTTGTCTGTTTTGTGGTCCCACCAGTTCTTGCTGGCAGGCAAATGGTATTTCTCGCTGATATTCCAACGCACCATTGTTGCTACTTTGTCGTCCCACTGTTTGTAGTCAGTCTGTGCGATCTTCTTGCAGCAGCTAACTAGGTGATCCACTGTTTCTTCAGCTTCTTTGCAGAGATGGCATTTGCTATCTGTTGCTGTCTTCTCAGTTCTGGCTTTATATGCACTTGTCCTTAAGGCTTGGTCTTGTGCACTCAGAATTAGCGCCTCTGTCTCTTTCTTCAACTTTCTTGCTCTTAGCCATTGCCAGGTCTTCTTGTTATCTGCTTTGCCTGCTAGTGCGTGTGTGTGCATGTGTGTGTGTGTGTGTGTGTGTGTGTATACTGGCCATGTAATACTTTGCCTTGCCATGTTTCTTTTCTGTTCTTCATTTGGTCTTTTTTGTAGGCCAGTTTGGTCTCTTTAGTATTCAGTAAGGCTTCATGGTGCACTATACCAGTTAGCAATTTGAAAGTTGTTGGTGAGCAGGTATTTGGCCTGTAGTTGCCTGATGCTGCCCCTTTTGTTGGATCTTTCATTATCAGGTAGGTTTTGCCAGATGTTAACCAATCTTCAATTTCACCTCCTTGCAATATGTTGTTACACTGCTTGGCTATGAGTGGGTGCAAACCAGTCAGATGTTTCAACCAAAAACCATGCAGTTCATCTTCACCTGGTGCTGACCAATTCTTGAGCTTCCTTGCCCTCTTCTCCACCATTTCAGCTTTTTTTTTTTTTTCATTCTTATCCACCTCCTTGGATAAGAATAAAACAAATTGCATTCTTGTTGTATTTCTTTGGGTTGTCCCATAGCTGCGCCCAGAACTGCACTGTTTCTTCTTTGTCAGGGATTGAGTGGTTCACTGCAGTCTCTCCATTGATGGACTGGTAGAAACATTTCTGATTTGACTGAAATTGGAGATTCTGCCTGTAGTGTGCAATTCGAGCTTCGTGTCTGCCGATATTTTTGGTTATGCCTGTTATTTGCTGCTTTATTATTTCCAGTGCTTCTTTGATCTTCCTTGTTTCTAGGTGATATTTCTTGATCAGGCTTCCTTCCTTCCTTCCTTCCTTCCTTCCTTCCTTCCTTCCTTCCTTCCTTCCTTCCTTCCTTCCTTCCTTCCTTCCTTCCTTCCTTTATGCAATTTATTTATTTGCCCAACTCACTCATGGTGACTCTGGGTGGCTTACAGAAATAAAACCCCAAATACAGATCAACTACAACCCCGCCCCCCGGTGACAAACTTGATGGGCTCTGTATTCTTTGGTCTTCTTGTTCTTCAGCTTCTTTTCTTTCATCTGTTCTAGTTTGCTTGCATCTGATCTTAGCATGCTGATCTTATTTTCCTACCTGATCTTCCATTTTGGTGGGGCACTGTTTGGTTTTTTTTATTGTTGTTGTTGTTGATTTTGCATCCAAGGTACTCAGTTATAACTGCAGCTGTGCTGTACATTAGTTGGTTTGTTTCTTGCAGTGAGCTGGTGCTTATATCTGATATTACAGCATTGGCATCTTTTAATACTTGTGCTAGCTGTTTCTTTGTAACAAGCTTCAGTGCAGGCAACCTTATTCTGTTGTTTTTGTGCTATTCTAGGTGCTCTGTTATTCTTTGTTTCAATTCCTCTTGTTTTTTAGTTAGAGGGCTTTGTTTTTTCTGAGGAGAAGGCAGAGGAGAGGGTGCCTGGTTTGGGAATGAAAATGATTCAATAGCTATGCTGGCTTCCAGTACTGCCGATGCCCCCTGGTTTGCCTCTATATTCTGAGCTACTTTTGGCAAGGCTTTGATTTCTTTGCCCTGGGTAGACCTTTGCAGTTCTTCCAGTTCTACTTCTGTGAATACTTTATTTCATGTTATAAATCGACGTTGATCTGCTAGCCTCTGTTCTGTTATTTCTGATTCTGGATGTTGCTCTTTCCAGAACTGGTGCATTGTTTTCAGATATCCTCTTCTTGTTGGACTTGATTTGTAATAGCAGATCATTATTTCTTTGTTTTCAGTCTTTGTATATTTGTGACAGGCAAACAACTTTTCTTCCAGTAGTCCGGCTGGCCCTGGTTGCTCACCCAACAGTACTGAATCCTGTAGCCCACTTGTCACCAGATGTCCAGGAACTAGAACATCTAGCACGGTCCTTGTTGACCTGGGCGACGACTGATCCGGTATAAGGTTTCTGTAAATTATGTCTTACCATATTGTTTATGGGAGAGACACACTTTGCCTGGCTCCTCTGATGAGACCCGTCCAGTTGGTTGAACCTCTGGCATAGCTCTCATCCTCCTTGGAGCACTCAAGCCCCACAACCATGTCAAGGTAGTGCCTCACTGGGGGTTGTTATTATTATTGCACCATTGTTGCTACTTGGTACAATAATAATAACAACCCCCAATGTTGTTGTTATATCCACCTTTTTAATGTATTGTATAACTCAAGGTGGCAAACATACCTAATACTCCTGCTTCCTGATTTCCACCTAACAAACTGTTTCAGCCATATGTGCTGGTATGGATCAGCCTTGATTAAAGAGTCACAGAGGCTATGATTTCATTTGAGTTTGTAATTAAATATACAAGAGTAAATTTATTTGATCTGGAGAAATGCAAGTCTCCATATTTTATTTTTTAAAAATCTGGCCATAGCCTATTAATGGCTCAAAACATCTTCATCTAACTCTTTTTTTGGCAGAATGGGATGAAAATAGAAAGGGCATAAATATTTTATTTATTTATATACCTTTAGATATTGCTCTACTGTACAAGATTCAAGTTGATTTATAGTATAAGAACAACAAAGAGCAAAAGTTGTAACTAATAAAAACAAAACAAGACAAAACAAAACCATTAATAGAAAACATAAGCAGTTTCAGTGGGATAACTTTAAGGGTACCCCAATATATTTTTAAAATATTCTTCCTGTATCTCTTTTAATTCAAAGATAGTGGGGATGAGAAAAAAGCAAGATAACAGCCTCCAAACTGTCCAACAGAGAGCCTTTAGAGAGATGTTCAACCAGTGCACTCTGACTTAAAAACTGAAAGTTTAAAAATGTTTTAAAAGTAAGCTTTTATTTGTCTCCTTGCTTTCTGGGGGTGCCAGGTGTGGCATGAACCCACAGAATTACCTCTGACTTGCCCTTGTGGGATGGTCTAGCTTTGCTGCTTTGGATTTTGTGGGATGCCAGATAGGTTGGCATAACTAACTGCCAAGCTTACTTCTCCTGGGAAAGACCCCTCATCTTTGGTTTCATTGGGTTCAGGCTGGGTAAAGAAGATGGTCAAAGTGTTGCTTTTCCTGGGCACTTCTTCACTGTGTCAAAGTTATGGCTGCTGACAATTATTTCTATTTCTATTTCTATTAATGATTCAGTTAGCAGAGGCAACAGAAGCAGAAGTGAGATACACAAAGCGATGGTCAAACCGCAGGGAGAGAGGCTGGCACAGAGAAACTGGTATTAGTCGCTTTGTTTTCCTGCTCTCGCTTTGCTGATATGGAAACTGGTTCCAGTCGTGCAGGATTTTAATAAAGCAGTTTTCAGAATTCTGACTGATTCACTGCATTAAAGTGAGTTTCTGTTTCTATTCCCCAATTGACTTCAGTGTGAGATTGCTTCGTCAAGGGTTTGCTCAGCCCTGTTCTATATCTTGTTATGTGGGGAGAGGTTACACTATATCCCATGATGGTGGCATAGGAAAAAACTGGGGTGTGCGTGTGCTAGGAGAGGTGCTCAGAGAGAAAGAGGTACTAACTAGACAGAGAAGTTGATATCTGTGTGCAAAAGATTATCAGGGAAAAAGAAGCTACAGTGGGTTGGCCAATTTTATATTTCTGGAGGGCTAATAATAGCACATGATGCCGTTTTATTGTCCTTGTTTCCCCTTATTTTCTCATTTATAAACAAACTTTTACCTAGAGCATTTAGAACTTAGAACTGGCTGACACAGAATGTAAGGAAGCAGTAAGCAATCATGGCAATTGGTATGGGAGAAATCCTCCACCTGTTTCTGAAATAATAATAAGAATAATAATAATAATTAGTAGTAGTAGTAGTAGTAGTGGTGGTAGTTTCTGCTGAACAAATAGCTCTCCAGAGTTTCAGGACCTCAATAATGTGCCCAACACAAATTTCTCTCTACTCTTTTCCTGCTGGGTTTACCTTTTGGATAAAAAGGCATTATTCCTCCTTTTATCAACCAAAGAGCAGATTTTACACAGAGCTTGCCAGTTGGAGGTTCCTAATTTACCTAATTCAGATAATAGAAAGGATAGGGAAGGGGAGAAAGGATGTTCTTGTTTTATTCATTTGCTACTAGGGATTAGGCTATTAATTCACCTCTTCTTCTTTCTGCTTAAATTGTCCTGTAAATCAGACTGATGATCAGGTAGTGGGGGTTTAGCTGTTCTCACTGGTTTACAGAAGAGAAGCTTTGAATTCTTGTAATTCTTGTTAATATGTTTTGTACTACTTCTATCTAAGTTCCTTGTGGCTGGCATTTCCACAGCCTTTTGTAAACCTGAACTCTTAGACCCTTACAGTCACTCACTTTATAAGAAAGGATACTGTCCTTTCCATGAGAACATACCAAAGATGGCCCTTCTGTTCTTTATTTTTGAAATAAAGCTAGGCAATCTTTTTTTCAGAGATTAGAAGTAATGAAATACTAAAAAGCATATCTGCAAGAGATTAAAAAAGGCTAAAACATTTTTAAAAAGAGAGATTGTAGGAGAGAGAGGTATTCTGTTCTTTTTTCAGCTCATAATCATTGAACTTTCTCACAATTATGGAAATGATAGTCGTGCCTCATGCTATAAAATAAATTGTAACAATTGGAGCACTATCTATAGAGATAACAAAAAAAGAGGAAGGATTTACCAGTGTTTTGCTTTTATGTATGTTGTAATTATAATAAATTATAGAACAAGGGTATTATAAAGCAGGGACTGATTTTTTTTCCCCTGAAGAAATGGAAAAATACATACACAATTAGGGAAATTGGGAGCTAATGTCTGCTTTGCATCTCCAAAACTATGGGCTGTCAGAAGAAGAAAGCTCACTATAAAACATTACATTTTTAAGTTCCTTTGACACAGCTAGAAAGGGAGAAAGATAGCTACTGGTGGATAGAAATTCACTGCTAAGGATGGGGATATAATCCAAAATATTATTGAATGCAAACATTAATATCACTTTGTCAGACTTAAGTCAGTGTTTAATCAATAGATTCAAATCCTTTCTCTGTCCTACTCCCTCTTTCCACCTTCTGGCTACTTCAAACAAACCTGTAAAGGAATTGTTTTGTAGTGGACTTTCCTTCTTCTGAGAAAGGAGTCTTGGTTTCAAAGGTGCCAAAATAGCTGATCTGGCAAATTCATTTTAGATCTATGTTTGCTCTGCGTCCAGGGAGATGGTTGAGCTGACATAAAATCTATCTGCAGGTAAACAAGTGTGACCAGCCTTTTAAAATATCGCTTTCCAGAGAGATTTTGTGCATGCGTTGCCGTGCAAGTAAGGAGTAAGGGATTGACATGGTGGATCCATTCTTTTCATTTCACCTTCTTCCTTTTCCTAACGTCACCCTTCACCTCTGAATATAGTTATGTTTTATCTATTATTAGATTGATAAGATTAATACTTTATTCCGGAACTAACAGAAATTCAGAATGGGGACATTGCTTTCTCTCATTGTTAGTTTATTTTTTTTATTTTAATTTTTGCTTATACTTAATCAGTTAAAGAAGGAAGAGTGGCCAATTCTGTGAAATCTGTAGCGTGTGTGTGTGTGTACTAGAAATTCAGTCATGGAGTGTTTAAGCTCTTCTGTTTGAAGGTACTGAAATTAATATTTGCATTAGTAGATTATCTTTGCTAAAGCAGACCTATAATGCCTTTTACTTTGTATTAGATAGGCTCCAGCCTCTGCGAGAACTGTCTTTATTAAGCCACTATCCCCAGGCTTCTTAACTCAAATAGATAGATAGATAGATAGATAGATAGATAGATAGATAGATAGATAGATAGATAGATAGATAGATAGTACCTGGTCCATACAAGTAGATATAAAAGTGGTGAGATACTGTATATGGGGTGATTATTATGCCATATTGTTTCCTTCTAAATAGAATTTTACTGGAAGCTTTTGCAAGGCCCTTGTACTATTTGATAGCACAATATTTGAAAGGAAAATGTTAAAAAGAATGCATTGGCTTTTGACCTTTATGCTTTCTGTTTAAAACTTCTGTAAAAGAGAGGTACTAGGAAACCATCTAATTCTTTCTTCTTTTATCCCCCAAATGCCTATTCACCCTGCCATGTGATGACAAAATGTTTGGTTGAGGGAGATCAGACGATTTAATACCTTCGCAGAGGACAGGATGCTGGTGGGTTCAGCTAGGCCTGCCCCCTCAAAGAATGGACTTGAGAATATGTCTTTTTTATTATTTATTTACTGTCAAAGACCAAGCCACAAAATTTAAAATTCAGTGCACCATTAATATATACATATGTAAAAATGCATATATATATATATATATATATATATATATATATGGAAGAAATCCTATAAAATGAGCAATTCACTGGAGACAACAAATGGTTTCTATAAGCTAAGGCTAAAAATAAAAATTTTGCTAGTGCCTTTGAAACACCTCAATCTCCTTACCATGAGTGGAGTCTATCAGGTTCAAGAGGGGGTGTATTCACTCTGGTTGCCAGTGAGAGTACAGTGGGCACTTTAAAAGGATGTGTGAACCAGCAAGAACCACATGGAATGACTCTTGAATTGGTGCATAGCTTATCTGGTCACAGTTTTTCCCACTATTGTGCAACATTATTGTATTGCGGTTTAAATTACAGAAATTATTCCCAAACGGGTATGTCTCAGGTAAATTATCATACATAAATATATTGCCACTTATTGTAGTGATATATTCTCTTTTATACTTTTGGTGGAATATAAGTGACAAGTCTACAGATGGAAGCTCATTTGAGAATTTAGCTCCTTGTCATTCCTCAAAGAGAGAGCGAGAGAGATCAATCTCGCCACAGTCCAAGAACAGTTCTAGTATGTTTTTGTCACTTCTCGTGAAATAACTAAAATGAGGGGTACCCCTGGGACTTTTTATTCATTTCTTCTTCATCCCAAGAAACCAACTTTAGATTTCTGATTGTATAAAGAAATTTAAGGATTAGTGCATAGGTTAATTACTTCATTCAGTAATGGTACCTACCAAGATGAACATGCATTGAATCATGTTGAGAGTTCAATTTATGTCTTTCCCCCAAGCTCTGATATTTTCAATCATATGGGCCAAACAGAACCAAGCAATTCTGGTTCAATAGACTATTGAACCACTTTGGGAAATAGAAGGATTTTTAAAAAGAAACCTTTATTTCGGTATACAACTCTATATATTGAAAAATAGATTCTTTCCTTCTTGAAAAAAATACTTCAGTATGAAGTTTGCAAAGGTACAAACATTGGAATGAAAACCTCAGATTCAGACTTTGCAAGATGAAAACAGTAGAATGAAAGAAAGATCAAAGGATCATCAATAAATAATTGCTTTTCCAATTGGGTGTCACACTGCTTTGAAAAAAAATCAATTCTATATCTGCAAATAAGAGAATAACATGATTCATCGGAAGGTCCATGCTGATGTTCTTGCCTCTGTACAGATGAGTCCCATCTGATGGAAATAATTTTAGTTTTGTAGAAACACAGAGAAGGTATAGCTTCTTTTGATTGCTATGAATGTGCCTCTGCTTTTTTACATATTTGGGAAATAATGGAGTAGGAATAAAAGTAGGAGTATGTGCATTTATCTCATTGAGAAAATCTATCTATGTGATCGCTAAGAGTTGACAGCAACTTAATGGCGCATAATCAATCAGTATGTATTTATCAGTTCCCCTTTCTTTTTTACTACATCAAACTTGGGAGATATCAGGGCGAATGATTCAATAACATCCAAATGATATGGTAAAGTAATTATTTGGGGAAGATGTCTCAACCTTGTAAAAGTTGCTCATGCACACAATTGTGTTCAGCTGAAATACATGCACAAAAGATTTGCCATGTTTGCCAAGAAGAATATAGTCTTTAATCAAATTGTCATCTGGAGCTTTATTTGCACAGCTACTCCTGATGGAACCCCTAGGCTTTTGCTTTTAAATCTGAACCTTAAAAACAAAGAAAAATAAATAAATCCATGCTTTTTATTTATTAGTGAGATTATTTGTTAGCTGAAATTGAGATAATGTGTAATTTTTTTCAATGGGAGATGCTAATACAGATACTTCATTCAGCCAGAATTGGTTCCAATTTATTCAGTCATGAGCTGCAATCTAAAATCTGAATACTGTACAATAGTTGTATTACAGTGTGTGCAACTTAAGAATATAGATACTGAATCAGTCATGTTTGATCAACACATGGCATCCTGGGAATGGGGTTTGCTCCCCTTCTGGATAAATGTTTGACACATGCTGTGATTCCTATTCATCCTTTACTAGTTGTGAAAGCATATAAAGCTATTGGTAGGTTGCAAACCAAAACATTCTTCCACAGATTTGAGAAATACAGAGCTTTCAGGATATTGAAGGATAGCCTTGGGAGAGCCAGAACTGCATATTAATATCCACTGAAATCTTTGCAACAGGAGTTAGTTGCAGAAGTTTAACATGCTATCTGAAAGAACCATTTCTACAGGTATGGGTGAAAAGCAGCCTTGTGTCTTCCTTTGACCTATCATGTACACACAGTTGTACAGACTGATGTACAGATTACTTGCCTACAAAGTCTACTCTGTGCATTCAAAGGGGGAGGGGGGTTAGGCTGATACCCATTCACTGCGGAATGAAGTCGAGGAACTACTTCCTCTTTGAAATGATAGAATAGGAATGATATGGTTTCAGAAGGATTCTTGACACTTTATGCTACTATTTGATCTCATCTGGTTTGTGGTAAGGATTTCAGATTTGTTTTTTTTTAGATGAGTATCTTTTTGTGATGTCAGTACTATGTTAAATTATTTCTCAAAACTTTGGAATTTAACTATTTTTGAGGAGTCATGGTTGTATCAGGCTAGGGGTGCTACCAAGAGAATTATTTTGAGAAATTGGAAAAGTAGTAATATTCCTGATATTAAATATTGGATTCAAGTAATGTGAGAGTTAGTCATTTTTAAAAGACCAATTTTATATACTAGTCAAAAAATGACGCGATATGATTTTCTGTGGCATAGATTTTATGATATTTTTTATCATTAGACAATCAATAATTTTCCCCTTAGATTTAAAAATCTGTTTGACATTTGATTGATATATGATATATATCAAGAATTTCCCCCTTTTCTATTTTGTTTTGTTTGTTTTTTTTATAGTTTTTCATGTATTGCTTTTCTATTTTTATTTTGTAATGTTTTCATTCTTTTCTGTAAAGCATGTTTAAAAATTAACAGTATTTTTTTAAAAAAATATTAGAAAATAAACAAAATGAATATGTTTGTGAGCCAAATCTACCCAATTACAGTGATCAGTGCTGAAAAAGACAGAGTGAGGACTGTTGCTATTTTACATCTCCTATTACTGTAATGGGGCCTGACATAACCTGACAAGCTGTCTTTTAAAGAAGGTTCCTCTTGAGGAAAGTAGTTATACCTTGTCTCCTTGAGGCAAGGAGACAAACAATATTTGCCTCAATTTCATTACTGTAATTGCTTATTCTAGAGCGTGTGAAACGTCAGAACTGATTGAGTAAACCCACATGAACCTCTGAGGAGCAAAGCTGGCAGGAAGAAGAAAGGCAAGAGAATGCCTTTTTTACTTCTGTCTATCAGTTATTCAAGTTAAAACTTGAAAGAAAAGATTGAGAATCGCAGATCAGCTGCTGTAGTATTACACTTTCTCTTTCTCTCTCTGACTCTGGAGATAGATGCATAAGCAGATACACAAAGCGAGCAAGAGACAGAAAATATTATTAGTGGGATTATGTTTCCAAGAACATACGTTCAGTTCCTAGTATATTTATTTATAATTTCAATGCATAATCCTGCCCCCATTCAGAACTGACTCTGGGTGGCATACAATTAAAACAAGTACAATACCTAACAAAGCAAACTAAACAAACAAAAAAAGCACATTGCATTGCATATCACAGCCAAAACAAACAAACGAACAAGCATTACATCAAAGGAGCACCCCATCAACCTATCCCAGAGCTTGGGGGAAAAGCCAAAGATAGACAGACAGACAGACAGACAGACAGACAAAGATATATGACCAGAGGTTACATTGCCTGGAAATAATTCCACACTGGCTGATTTTTTTTCCTGCTGTCTCATATTTTTGCAGCCCAAAGAAGGTAGAAAGCTCCATTCCTGAGATACTATATACAAGGATAGGTGATTTCACTGACTTCCAGGGCCAGCCCTGGGTGGGGAAACCTTTAGTGCTCTTGTGCCATCACGTACTTTGCCTCTTTTATCCATAAATGTTCATGATACAGAGTAAAGGATCGACCAAGGCTGCAGCTGTCCATCAGTTTCACTTCTTGGGCCTGATTACACCAGAGCTTAATAGTAGACAGCATCTGTAGCTCAGGGTTGAACTGTCGGGTTCTTGGAGTTCTCTGAGCTTGGTTGTTTTTCTTCAGATGTTTCATGACCAGGTTGGGTAACATCATCAGTGGAAGGGAGAGTGGAGTTTGCTGGCTGTTTTTATATAGTAGCTTGCCCTGCCCGTCATGGTAGGGGCATGGCTTCTTCCTTGATGGTTCCTTGATTAGGGTTGGGTTTCTTCCCTGGTTGTTTATCTGGTTTCCTGTTTGCTGGATACAATTCTGATAGCAATAATTTCCCCCACAGAATTCCAGTTTGTTGTTTCCTTGCAAGACTAGATTTTTTTTTAACCTGGCTAGACTGAGTACTTGGTTATACACCTGGGATAAATGTGCTGAGTTTGACCGCTGGACGGCTTCATATTTTCTGCAGTGCCTCCTCCCTTATTAATACTAAGTTTGTGAAGCCCTTCAGTGGGGTGCTCAGTTGCATATGAGAGCAGGTGCTTTCCGGCAGCATGCTCTGGCATTACGTAGGCGCCAGCAGATCAGATGGGAATCAGTCAAGTGGAAGAGAAGACTGTACTGAACAGGTCTGGCTGCCTTCAGTAATTGCAATGCTGCAATCATTCCCTGATTCAGTTAATAGATTTCCTCAGTTCCTCTGTGCTAGGTGAAAATTTCCTCATTAAGGAGAATTTATTCCATTTCCTTTTATCATTTATTATTGAAGAAGAAATGTGAGTGGATGGAGTTTCAGTGATAATAGGGTAGAATTTTAAACTCAACAAAACAAAACAACACCTTGCGGCAATAAAGATCTGTACTAGAAGATGAAAACAGAAGGGGTCTGCGTGTGTAAAGGGAATCATCTGCATTGTTTATAAAGAGAAAAACACAGGAGGCTTCTTTTTGTTAGAGACTAAGGAGCACCACCTAACCACTAAATGATTATTGCAGTGTGTAAAATGGTTGATTGTCTCACTTAAGGACACCTTTTTCCAGCCCTAAACTGCAACCAGTTGGGTTGTGTAGGCAGACACAGGAAACAAAACGGTACAGAGCACATGAATCACTGCCTCTTAGAATTTCAAAGCTTTAAATTAGTTACAAGGTGGAAAAGTGAATTTAGCCTTATTAAGATGTTCTGAAGACACTTGCATGTTTGCAAAGATGTAGTGAGCATACCATGTCATGTGTGTGTACTCATGTGATGCCCATGGAATTCCAGTTTTGGTCAAGTTGATCCATCTGTATCTCAGAGCAATATTTGGGAGGTGCACGGCACTTAGAGATTCCAAGCGATTAATTTCCACTTAAGTGTTTGGTATCTTCCACAGTGAAAAAGGTCATGTGATCAGAAAGCCCTCTGCCTGAGACTTTGGAGAGCTATTGAACTGCTTCTCAAAAATCTGTTTCACTCTAGTTTTGGGCCTGGCACTGTGTGCGTGTGTGTGTATTAAAAGGAAATAAATACATTTGAAAAGCCCAGGGTATCTACTGCAGCAGTGGGCACTTCACACACTGGCTTGTTCCATTCTTTGGCACTTCTCAGGAGGATCAGGGATCACACAATATCAGATCTGGTGCTAGTTAATGTAAACTTAGGCTTGTGAGATCTACTACTTTTAATTTAAATTGAGGGATTCACCAACTGAAGTCTGGTGCAAAAGGGATACGCTTAGAATTACACAGACTTCTGAGGCCAGGGATTTACTTTGTGTACCAGATCTAAGTAGAGGTTATAGTCCTCAATAAGCAGACTTTCAAAATAACTGGGAGCAGTGAGGTTGCAATTTTGTGGCTCCTATTATTAAACAATGAAGTCCCCCCAAAAGTTTTGTGTGTGTTTAGAATATTAATTTCTGATTTTTATTTGATTGTATTACATCATATATAGTACTACTTTACTGCTTTTAGTTCTAGTTGTGAACCTTTATCCATCTTTTTAACCAAATTATGGATTAGAGGTGGGGGGTGTTGTATGCTACTTACACTTGGTTGATTGGAGTGGCCTAGAAATCCTGTAAGTAAACACATGGATACATTAAAAATTCTTGCTGACCACTTTCAAATCAGTCAGAAATCTGCCAGTATACCCAGTTCTATCTTTTTCCCATCCTCAATGGAGAGAATGCTGAGTTAGATGAAGCAATGGTATGTAAAGCAGTTTGTGTCCCAGATACAGTAATGCTAGTCTTTGTCAACAGTGATATCAGATTAGAAACCAAGTCCTGTGCTTCATACAGTGAAAAATGTGGGATCATGAGAATTGGTCCAGTAAATTTGGAGGAGGTTTGAGAAATTTAGAGAGATATTAATCATTAGTTGGGGCCTGTTTTCCATCATTATTTGGGTGTTTTATTCCTTATCCCAACTGATATGATATTATGTTTACTAATGAAGGCTTGATTTGAATTTTGTACTTTACTTTCATTTTCCAATACTTGCATATACTTTTTGTACCAAGAAGCTCCATACTCTATAGTCAATTATCCTAAGGGTCTGATACAAAATGTCATGAATTAAAAAATGACGCAATATGCTGTGACATCATGATGCAAACCCTGATTTTTGGTACTTGGGTTGTGATGTTGGACACAAGTACATAAGTCATGTGAGTAGCATTGGGATATCACAATGTGCATTTCATTACTTGCCTGCCCCCACCCCTGCTCCACCAGATGCCTATGACAGTTACCATGGCTCATGTAAGGAGATGGAAGAGATTAGAACATCATCTGATGCCGTTAAATTCTGGCTGGAATGGTTGAAACGTGAAACTGCCTCTTGGTTTCTAGCCCAGAGTGAAGGAAACCTTTCTTGCATTGCAAATGCTTTACTCTTGGGGAATTTTTTAGAGGCAGCAAAAAGACAGAGGAGTACAAGCCCATGTTTCCTGAAACCATACTTCAGTAATACAGAACTTAAACCATGCATCAGAATGAACTTTGAACTTTCCTTAACAGCTAGTGATGACGAACTGCAGATGACTCTGATGTATTGGTT
This sequence comes from Python bivittatus, assembly GCF_059951505.1. Classification (NCBI taxonomy): domain Eukaryota; kingdom Metazoa; phylum Chordata; class Lepidosauria; order Squamata; family Pythonidae; genus Python; species Python bivittatus. The sequence goes on along the minus strand of NW_028277040.1, from coordinate 3,244,389 downwards.
GTTTGGTTTTTCTTTTATTCATTTGCAAATTGTCATTCTATTTTACTTATAAGGCAAGTTTCTCAATTACACTTTAATGATCAACATTTGGGGGATTAAACTCCAAATAGATTTGGAACCAAGTTCCAAATTTCTTAATCAACATCTGTATCAATTGTTTTGGTTGAGGCACATTCCTACTAAAATACAGAAAACAGTAACGGGGGAGGGGAGGATTAAATTCTAAGCAAGTTACTCTGCATTACCTTTGTCTGAATTAAATGAGACTTCCTTAGAAGCATGCTTGAGACTGCACATCTTCTAACTTTATCAAGTTTACTAGCGCAAAAGTTGATTTGCACTATACCACTTCCTTTACACCAAAGGAATAGTCTGGTTTCTAATATCTGTCTCCTTTTCCTCCAGGATCGTCCCACAGTGCTAGGTTGTTTTTATTTTCATGCTTGCACTCATACTTATGCTACATACAAATCATTTTACATGTTACTAAACCTCTAAAACTTTATAAAGGAAGTCATATCTTTCTTATTTTGTGTGTAGGAAGCTCTTAGCAAAGGCTTCCACAGGCTGTAAGAGGTGAAGCCTATTTATTTGAGAGTTAAGTATCTAAGCAAGGACCCTGTTAATGGGAAGGACAGGAAGCAACAGAGCTCAAAATATATGCAAGCTTTTCCCCCTTTTTGTTAAAATGTAGCTCCAGAAAAAGAAAAAGAGAGAGAGGCCAACAGAGAACGACTCTCAGTTTCTGATATTTGAAGACTCTTGTCCTGTTTCTCTTTGATATCCTCCAGGCCAAACAAATCCAGCTGTACTGTTTCATGCAAAATTTTGTTTGCAGCCCATCCCAGCTCCCTCCCCAGCTTGACTGCTTTTCTCTGGATGTGCTCCTATGGTTAATACTTTTCTTAAGATGTGGCATTCAGAAGTTGACAACAAATTTTAGTGTAGCTTGTTTAATACAGAAAAGAGCAGAATTATTTCCTGTGGTCTGAGAAATGATGCGATTGTGAATGGGACCAAGACTATACATGATTATGATTTTTTTATGCTCTAGGATTTTTTCCCCAAATTTCTTGTCCAATCCTAGTATTTCTTGGCTGAAGTCCTAAATTGGCTGACCCTGCTTAGCTTCTGATCCCAGATAAGATCAGCCAGGTGCTGCCACCTGCTGGGACTAGAGTTACATTGTCTGCAAAATTGCTAACAACTCCTCTATAGCTGCTCAGAACATTTATAAAATACTGAATAGCACAGGTTTCAGAGCAAAATGCCATTCTACTGAAGATTTCCTTCCATGTTAACATAGAATCATTAATGAGCACTCATTGAGAACACTTATTTAACCATCTCTTGATCCAGGATTTATACTTTAAATTTGTACTTTGCCATCTTGTCTATAAGACTGTCATGAAAAATCTTGTCATATGATTTCATGAACTCATGCCCATGATTTACCATAATAGTAAATCTAAATGGATTTATATATGTGTGTGATCTGGCATGATTTATTCCCAATAAATTTATCTGGCTTCTGGTAATCAGTGCATTGTTTCCTAGACGATTGCAGACAGACTGCTTAATACCATATTTTTCTGACTATAAGACGATACTTTTTTCTAAAATCCTTATCCTAAAAATTGAAGGGCGTCTTATTCAAGGAAGTCAGCCGAGAATCACGTGGTTGCAAAACTGCCCATACTTTGTTTCTGCAGAGAGGCTTCCTCCTATTGCTAGCCTCCAATCACGAGTGAAATAGCTTGTCTCCCAAACAGACTTCCTCCAATCACGAGCCTGATGTAACTGACCTCAGCTGATGCTGAACAGACCAATTAGAGGAAGGCTGATTGCAGAGACAAGCTATGGGCAGTTTCACTCGTGATTGAATGTAATCAGTTATGCAAAAGAGCCTGGAAATAGAGCTGCAGAGAGACGGTTTGGACCTCCTCCCACCGAGTGTATCAGGTAAATGTTACCTAATTACTAAATAAAAATGTGTTTGCACTATCTTTAAAATATTGATTTCTTAATTTTGGGTTGGAAAAGTGGGGGTCGTCTTGTACATGGGGGCGTCTTATTGATGGAAAAATACGGTAATCAGTTCTAAAATTATGCCTTTTTTATAGTTTCCTCGCTCTGCCTTTCTCTCTTTTTTGAAGATAGAAATAATATTTGTCTGTCTCCACTATTCTTGCACTTTATTTGTTCTACAAGAAGATTTGTTAAAGGTTAGAAACAGTGTCTCTGAAAGTACACCTGCAAGCTCTTTCAGCACCCTGAAACAGCTATTTTACTTTTCCAGTTGTTTCACAATGGAACAGCTGTGCATACTTGAAGTTGGTAACTTAAAATGACAATTTAAATCTAGCAATTATTTCAGGCAGAAAGTATGAGAAGGTGAAAACTTTGATTGGTATAATATTCTTAAGGAAACCAAGCAGCATTTCAGAAGTAAGTTTGCATAGGCCTACTTCACAATAAACTGACGTGATGAGCATACAGTATTAATATGTTGTGTAAAGACACAAATTGTCTTAATATTGCAGATAAAAGTTGTCCATGGAAAGAGAAGTTGTGAGAGAAGAATGATAGGATTTTTGCAACCAGGCCATATGAAACTGAACACAGACAATTAATTATATTTTAGAGAGAAGCTTTGTGTATTTTTTAGGATTAGATAAAAAAGTATGTGGTAAATACATAGTATGTTTTAATACTGCAGCAGATTTGATCAACCCAGACAGAATAAATGTACTATGAATGCTTAAAGATACTAGGTATGAGGTAACTGTTGGGTAAATCCAATATTTATGCTCTTATTTTAAAAATACAAAGTAAATTTTGCAGTGTATAATGTTTAATTATGCTTTGTAAAGCTTTGTCTTTATTAATAAATAATTAAAATGGCTGGTAAATATAATCTCTGTATTTTTGGAACTGAAGAGTGTAATATAATAGTATAACAATTCCTTCCAGAATTGCTTAGAGATACACGAGGAGGTAGTGTTGAATCTGTTGTCAAGCTGCATGTGAGACTTGACCTCAGAGAAAATTGTTTGTATCCCAGATAATTGGGTTAGCAGCCAATTATTGTTCTGAATCACACACTTTCTCCAAGGAAACATAGTAATATTTTAAGCACTCAGCAACTTAAAAGAGTGGGTGGGATTTATTGTTAAGAAAAGATTTGGTTTGTTCCCCCCCCCCAACCTTTCTTTCCTTTTCACTTTATTCCATGTACATTCCACCCTCTCCTGAGGCTGAAAAGTATAGGACTAGAACATGAAACCTGTATCCATTATGTATTCTTTTTTATGTTGATTACAGCAACTTTATTCCAGAAGAAAGCCTGAGGAGAGCCAAGCAGATCGGCTTCTCAGATAAGCAGATTGGGAACTGTCTGGGACTGAGTGAAGCTCAGAGCAGGGAAATAAGAATCAAGAAGAACGTAACACCCTGGGTGAAACAGGTATAAATACATATCCTTTAGCTGCTGCTGCTATAGTTGCTATTTTGGTGTAAACACTGAAAATAGAAACTGGAAGTCTGTACATTTGATAATCATGGACATTGTTAATTTTCCATCTCTCAAGAACTACATTCCTATCTGCAGATAAGAAAACGAGATCCTGGTTGCACAGGGCATATCCATATTGCCAGGTTGCCCTGCTGTGAGTACATGCCATCAACCATTTCTGGAGAGCAGGAATGGAGGGTATCATCCTCTACTCATCTCCAGCATACTGAATGCAATGTCCACTGGTGTTTTCCTGCTTTGCATTTAAAGTTGTGTTTTCCGGCTTCTGGCAGCTCAAGTGTTGCTGTTCAATTTATCTTCTTCAAGGCCAACCCCTGTGCTTTGATTGCCTATTGGACACTGTGCCAGAAACACCCCTCACTAGGTCAATGGTTGCCAACTTTGCAGCTCTGTAATCTCTGCTGAAGCTACTCTTACCAATGATGTTCTGTAGCATAGTGGTTATAATATTTGGTCGACATTCAGAGGGGTCACTAGTTTGAAATTTGCCAGAAATGATATTAGTGTTGGTCACACAGTCAACCAGTTGTTGAGGCATTTGGCATTTTTATCCACCTATCAAGTCCTTCTCAAAGACCTGGGATAGGCAGATGTTGTTGTTTGATGAGGTTAAAGGTATCGTCGCAGGATATAAGCTGTTCCAAGTAAAGCTGACTTTTGCAATTGACTGATGGTGATTTTGTCAGTGTCGATGGTGCTCAAGTGGTGCTTGTGTTCATTCTTCTTCAGAAACAAAAATTGAGCTAATTTCTTACATCCTCAGAGGCTGATTCTCCTTTGTAGTGCTTCTTGGTAATTTCAGAAGATTCTGCAAATGAGAATCAGCCTTTGGATCTGGGAGCACATGAGACATTTTATGATTTTATGATCATATGATCTATGGTTATCTTTTCAAAAGCAAGTAGACCCTTCTCGCTTCTACCCTTTTTCTATCAAGTACAAGAAAGGATAAGAATTACAAGTCTATCTCCTATCTTGTGTCTTATCAGGCCAGACATGGCCTGATATGACATGCTAAGCCTCAAATGTAGCATTTCTTTAATCACTCTCAGACCTAAAGTAACAGATCTGCTAATAACCCTTACACATTTTTATTTTCATTTAATTTCACAAGAGGGACTGATTTGCCTGAGGAATCCCTCACTCTTAAATAGGATTTAAACTTCTGTATCAACGCACCCCACTGTCTATGGTTAGTGAGACTGAAGTTCAGATCAGTTCAGCTGCAGGTGTTTGTTTTTTGTAAACCAAATTGAAATTCTCCTTTGCATAGCGTTAAATTACATTTAAAATAACAAATCTATCAACTGCTTACAGTCCTGTGCCCTTTTTCCTGGTAGAAACATTCATCAGCTAACTCCTGCTTCAATTCTTTCTGGGTTCTTCCTTGCCATATAAAGTTTTGATTCCTCTCCTTCTTTAATAAGGGTCACATTTCATCCTTAGCCATGTAAACACTTGCCTATAATTCTTTAAAGCTGCTTCTACCACAAGCAACTATTTTACTTCAACATTTCCTGATTAGTCAGGCCCAGCCCAGGTGTTCATAATCAGTTTTCCTTAGTACTAGTAGTGGCCCACTGACTTGTTAATCTATGATTTCACTAAATCTGTTTGTCTAGAAATATTTAGGTTAAAAGAGAAAAACAAAGGTCTTATAGGCAGGGATATACAGTGGAACCTCGGTTTACGAACTTAATTCGTTCCGTGACTCTGGTCGCACCCCGAATTAGTCGCAACCCAAAGGAAATTTCCCCATAAGGTTCAATGTAATTACTGTTAATCCGTTCTGGCGTGGAGAACAGGGAGGCGGCTATTGCTTGGAGGGAGAGTCCCCCTCCCTACGACCACGTGTCAGGGGCGGAAAATGGCCACGGACCACATGTCAGGGGAGGAAAAATGGCCACAGACCACGTGTCAGGGGCAGAAAAATGGCCGCGGACCACGTGTCAGGGGCGGAAAAATGGCCGCGGACCACGTGCCAGGGGTGGAAAATGGCCGCGGACCACGTATCGGGGCGGAAAAATGGCCGCGGACCGTGTCACGGGAGAGAAAATGGCCGCGTATCCTGTTCGTACCCCGAGGCGGAGTTCGCAAACCGAGGTAAATTTTTGCAGCCGGAGCTGGTTGTAACCCGAAAAGTTCGTTAACAGAGGCATTCGTAACCCGAGGTACCACTGTAGTGGTAGTTTTGTGTCCTACAGAAGGTAAGACCCCAATGTCCAGCCAATAGAATTGTGTGAAACATTCTCTCATGGAAAATTCTGACTTTGATCAGGCTATTCTAGTGTTCCAGAAGTAGTCTGACTCCAATTCTGACTTTTGAAAGGCTTATTTTGAAAGTTCTGGTAGAGATCTATCATTACTGAAACACTCAGAAAGGGCTCATTTTGAGGTTGGATCACTTCTGGTATACTTGGTACTGTATAGCCTGTTTTGAATTTTGAATGAAATAGTCCTTTTCAAGATCACAGTGTTTCACATCTATCCAGCAAGCCAGCTTCCTGGCTGACTTTGTCTAGTCCCATGGCCTGGGGTCTGGCCTGCTTTATAGTGGATATCAGAAAATTAAGGCCTGTTGGCTATTCTGGGAAGTTACAAAAAACACCCTGGGAAGAAGGCAATAACAAAACACTTCCATGCTGTTGCCAAGAAAACTGTATGAGCACGTCTGTTCAATGTGCTTGAGGGGAACTTTACATTTACCCAGCAAGTCTAGCCTTTATTTTCAGCAACAGAAGTCTCCCCTAGATAATGACTTCCTTGACTCAAGCTGGAAATGGGTGAGAGAATGCATGACTGCAAATAGCTGAAGCATCCCAGGTAGGCATCCTGTATTTTAGTAACTGATCTAAAGTATTTTTAAACTGGCCTTCAATCTTGTGCACACCACGGTAGTATATAGCCATAGTCATCTAGCATGCTATATAATAAAGCTGATAAGACTCAGTACTTTAACATTGCAGCTGTTAGCCTAGGAAGCCAGACCTGTGAGCTAGAGGGCTCTCACTTGACTCTGGCCACTTCTGGTCGCCATGTGATCTTTCCAACATAGGAAGCTGCCTGTCTTCTCTGTATAACATCCAAGCATCAGAGTATTTCAGCATGAGGTAGTTTCACATTCAGTCATGCATATACTTTGCCAAAATGGCAACTAACATTAAATAATTTTCATTTACTTATGAAAGGAAGATCTACTTCTCCAGCCTGCTTTGAACTAAGCCACTTCCTCTGCTTTGGATTTAAGCAGTGAAGTAATAAAAACTGAAAATATTAGTGTTGGCCCATTATGTTGTGCAACCATAATATGTGTAACTCCTTTTGCCTATCATTTTATAGGTGTCCCATCATTGCAAGTTCATTCAGTATTCATTGTGGTAGTGTAATATGTTCCTCAGGTATTTATGACATTCCCACAGTTGCTTTCAGAGGTGTTCATTTTGCTGTTCAGTTAAGGGATACTGAAATGAAAGTTCTATGTGCTTCTCTTCCCCTTCTTTTTAAGAGATCATTGACTGCTCTTGAAATTGTTGGAGGGTCCATGTACACCTAAAAGCCTGTTGCCCAAATGCTGCCCCCTTTCTTGCTTCACTTCCAATATATTCCAATCTAATTACAGCAAGCATGTAAATTTTGTGCTGCTCTGGCTTTGCAGCATTGGTGACAGTGCAGTGTTCCTTGAATGCCAAGCATCAGTTTATCCTTTGACAAGTCCGTGTGTGTGTGTGTGTGTGAAGGAGAGAGAGAGAGAGAGAGAGAGGCAGCAAAAAGTATGTTTCCCCTATACAGAGGGAATTTATAGAGTCAGAACAAGATACGTTTTGCTACAGACTCAAACTGTACTCTATGCTCTCAGTAGAAAGGTGTATATAAAGGGTCAGAAGTTACAGGTGAAGTGATATGGACAGTTGAAAACAAGCTGTAACTGCAGCTGATCATGGGTACAAGTTTAATGTTAAAAGCACCTTTACTGCTGAGCACCCTTACCTGAGAATAAACCCCATCGAATAAAGTGGGACTCACTTTTGAGAAATTAGGGAAGTATTTATCAACATCTGGCAGAAAGGTATCTTATTAGATTTAGTCTGTCCACAGTTGCAGGCATGCCCATGTGGATTTTTGAAGCTTCTAATTCAGATATCAAAAAAAGGATTTGAAAGTTCCCTCCGTAACTATGAAGCATGACATTACCATTTGAATAGCAGAAGCATAGAGACCTCCTGACTCTGCAAAATGAAATATATGTGTGTGTACTGGGGGAGGGGGGAATTCTACTGCCTGAAGTGTATTTAATAAATGAAGAAGTAGAATGATGAATGGCTAATCTTACACCTTTTTCTACAGAAAAGCAATACAGGATTTCTTTTAGTTTTGATTTAAAATGGGACCAATGTTGCTGTGCGGAGCAGGGCCAGCCCACCAGCATTCCATGCTTATGGTTCATTCTCCATCTTTACTAGACAGTAACTTGGACTGTTCTCTCCTGCTTTATTCTTTGAGAATGGTGCCCTCCAAAGTCTCTTGTACATACATAATATATTATTATCTATATAAGCATCAGCAGGTAGAGAATGAATTTACAATTAATGCTTAAGTTGAAATTATTAAGTTAAAATAATGTTTGACTGATGGTTGTTTATGTTGTGTCAGTAAGTATCTGAACAGAGAGGTAACCAAAAAAAACAACAAAAAAAACTGGAGAGAAACAGGACAAGCAAGAAATGATACTGCATGAACCCTGACAAATTGTTGTGGTTGTTTTCATACTGACAGTTCTCCCCCTCTTTTGCAGATTGATACCCTGGCAGGAGAATACCCTGCTGTAACTAATTACCTCTATGTCACTTACAATGGCCAGGTAAGTGCTGTCGTTTACTAGGTTACGGCTATTGTGTATTATGATGTATTTTCTCCCATTAGTATCTACTGACCTTGCAACTCAAATTCACTCACTCTGTAGACAGTTATAGTTTACAGCAGTTGGCACAGGCATAATCCCATTGGAGTACAGGTGGAAATGTTTTTCTATTATTTTTATTGAGGAAGTAAAAATATAGCTGGGGGCATTAAAGTCCTTTTGAACAAGCATAATAGATAAGGAATGAGAATTTACCCATAGCAGCACCGTTTTGTCTTCTGTGAACAACTAATATACAGCCTTTCTCTTTGCTGTGGATGGCCAAAGAGAATCTTAGCCGTATCAGTTTTACTTGCCAGTTTGCAGTGTGGAAGATTTTTTTTTTCTTTGTGAAATTTAATGTCTCGCTACCAAATCAATTTGTGGAGTCCACTATGTTGCAAGTGCAATGGGTGGTACTGTCCCATCTCATTTCATGCTAGTTATTGACAATGAATTGTATAATGAAAAAGCTAATTCCCTAGGTCCTTGTACAAATGGTTCTGATATATATGATTACTTCTAAGAACTTGGTAGAATTGGGGGAATGCAGCAGAATGGTTATAAAGTGAAAGACAGAATCTTAGGGGATGGGCTAACTTCTGCTGCCATGCCATTGAGCCATTAGGCATACACCAAAAATACTAGAGAACCATAAGGCCAAATCAGTCTGGGATTTATGTTTGAAAGAGTTGGGGACCAGCAATTAATTACTTGGGGGAAAGGCAACTGAGCAGTGAAAGCAATAGGAAGAATAGAGGCCATTCTTAGCTGAAGTAGCTGTGAAATGCAAGCACAAAGTACTGGAGAATGAATTACCTACCATCAAAGACAGCAAGGTGAATCGTGGGTAGACATTCAGCCAAGCATGGCAGAGGCAATTAATTTCTTATGCCATATTCTTGTAGGGTGAGCAGCAATTAGCCTGAGTCAAGGCCAGATGAAATGGAAATCAGTTAGTATGGGAGGTCCCATAAGTCTGTGGCAGTGCAGTGAAGCTCAGAAAGAGCTTGACAGACAATGACAGTAATAGATGAAACATTTAGTCTGCAGTCCTATTCACTCTTAATCTAGGAGTAAGTTCAGTTGCTTCAGTGGCTGTGGTTGGACTTAATGTGTGGCCAAGATTGTGGTCATGGTGAAGACTTTAATAATAGTCTGAAACTATGGTTTCTTTTAGGTTACCTTACTTGAACTATGGCTCTGGGTATCACCCAAACAAGGCCTGGGGTTAGACAATGGTTAACCCCCATTTCTGACATTCAGACAAAAAGCTATAAAGAGGAGCTGCTCCTGGCTCATTTTTATCTCCAATGAGTGCGTGGAGAAGATTCCTTCTGACAATATTGGACAGGAATTTGGGATAAAAAAAAAAAACATTACCTGATCAGGGTAGCCTACCACAGTACTATCTCAGAAGCTGTTATATTTACTGTAGGCCCTGTTCACACTACAGACTTATTGATGGGTGTCATGTGAACACCATAACCAAAGAAGCTAATCCAGGAAACTAACCCAATTTTAGCGTCTCCCACCTGTGAGAATTTTTAGGTATGGTCCTCTTCCATAACCCCAAATTCAGCAGCAAAGCGGTTAACTGTATCATAACCCCAGGGCTCTGTTTCATCTTGGACTGTGCCCCTATGTAAGCATACTCTGCAAGTCAATATTAATCATTTACAAGATGAAAACACTCATTTATTAAGTCATTATTCATCCCAATACCTTTCAGCAAGACCTAAACTGTGTCTTACATGACTGTACCAACTTCTTTAAAAGGGCCCTATATTAAGAAAAAAGTAAAGTAAGGCAAACAAGGTCAAATTAAACCCTGACAGTTTTATTTTTAGACAAAGAACTGTAAGGCAGAAGTGCTTTATTTCCATGAGCCCAGAGGATACTGCAGAAAATAATTCCCAGTGACTTCTCTTACTGTGTTCTATTTTAGGAGCATGATGTAAAATTTGATGACCATGGAATGATGGTGCTGGGCTGTGGACCATATCATATAGGTAAATCTTTCTTCTATTGCTTCTCCCCTTTTTTTCCAACTGAGAAGCTCCTTTAGCTGATACTCTCTTCTGTAATACCTTTTCCTGTAGTACTTGAACTCTATATGCCAAATTGCTATTTCATTGTTCTCAAGCATTTCATCTTGTAGCTTTAGAATCAAAGGATTCTAAAGTTTTCCAGATGGAGAATTTAGATTATTTCTAATAATATAATTTAGAGACCCAGAAGGGACTTACATAGAGGTAACTCTTAAGGATGATGAAGATGTGGTAACAGTAAATGGCCAGGGGGTCTTCTCTATTTCCTCATTTTTTCATAGCAATCCTCTCCCCCTTGCACTATTTGTCTTTATACTTTAATAGACACGATACTTATATGTATTAACATTTACTTCAAATAATGCTAACTAGCATTACCATTTAATTGAGATTTGAAATGACTAAAACTGCTTTTATATTTCATTGATTTGTTTACTGCATACTTGGAAGGACTGCTTCTGCTGAATCTATATCTGATTTCCTTGCACTGAGTGCACAATGAGAATATAGTGTATATATCTATGTATGAAACCCATTTGGAAATTCCACAAAAAATGTTGAGATCAAATGTAAGGCCAGAGGCCATAAATACATTCCACAATATTCACCACATTCCATGGTGAAGGCACGGGCAGAAAATATATTTATTCATTATGTTTTAGCTATGGTTTTAGACAATTTTTTTTCTATTAAGACATATAAATGGCTTGCAGCCAGACCTATCATATGTTACATTAATTTAAGAAGCTGCTATTCAGTGGATCCATTAACTACCCAGCAATTCACAAAGGCACTTCTTTTATCAAGGTAATACATATTGTCAGTGGATACAGGCATGATATTACAGCTGCAAACTTTCTTACTCCGACCTTGACATAGCAGTTGTTTTTTAAGCCTTCTGCCTAATGCTGTTTGTTAAAACCTCCAACTAGCTTTGGCTTTTTTCTTTTTTTGGCAGGAAGTAGTGTAGAGTTTGACTGGTGCGCTGTTTCTTGCATCCGCACATTGCGTCAGCTCTCCAAAAAGACAGTTGTGGTGAACTGCAACCCAGAGACAGTGAGCACTGATTTTGATGAATGTGACAGGCTTTACTTTGAGGAACTATCACTTGAGAGAATCTTGGACATCTACCAACAGGAGGTAATTCGTTTTAAAAATGGTTCCAAATAGCTTCAACCAAAGGAAAATCAAGACTTCATAAAACAAGCTAAATCATTTGTGAAGTCAAAGTCTTATTTCCCATTTTAGCAGGGCATTTCTTAAAGTTACTAGTTTTAGATACTGACATCATATTTTACAAGGCATTGTTAAACCTAGTAACTGCTTGGTAATGAATGCCAAATAAATATATAATTGTGTTTCAAAGATGATATATTGCACAATATGTAAAAGCTAATTTAATTATTTCACAGTTATTTATGGCATAAATTGTCCTGCCCTTGCTGAGCTTAGTTTCAACCTGTGACAGTAAAAGCAATTACACACATGCTTAATTTTATGCTTGAGGACAATGGTGTTGATACGAATGTGATTTTTCAAATGCTAAATATAAACTTAAGGACATCTGACATGTACGTATGTGTGATATAACAACTTCCATGAGATGCTTTGACTTTTTGTGACAGTCTGTCCTTTGCTAGGACTCCTCAAGATTGTTGTATTTTTTAATTGATTGCAAAATGGCACAAACAAACAAACAAACATTGCCATGTTGTTCCTAAAAGGATGACACTCTATACTTGTTTCCTACCTGGGCAATCCCAAGTAGGTTACAATGCAGTTCATCATACCTGCTCAGTTTTGTCCTTGTTTTCAGGGAAACCAGTGGAAGAGTTCTCAGCATGACTATGTAAGAGAAGCAAATAAGACCAGCTGCTTTTCTAAAAAGATAGAGATAGACCATGTACTAGAGGGTCACGATTCTTAGTTTGATTAAGAGATGCTCCTGGGTATATGTGGATGTGGGGAAGGGGGGAAAAAAACTGGTTACGCATACTATTATTAATGGCACTTGCCCAAAAATGAAACAGGATTTTATCATATTGTTTTACGGTCATATCATTCAGCTGCAATGCTTAGGTAAACCAAATATGGAGCTGCTATGAGTACCCAATCCTTTTGGATGGATTTTGGTGGAGGGAGGTGAAGAATACTGCCAGAAGCGGAGAAGAGTTTCTTCTCTTGCTTCTAACATTCTGACAGACGTATTGTTGGGGAAATGAAATGCTGAGACTGGTAGCAAATTTTGCATATAACATTCTATCTTCTGATTGCTCGTAGGCATGTGACGGCTGCATCATCTCTGTAGGAGGGCAGATCCCAAATAACCTAGCTGTACCACTTTACAGAAATGGAGTTAAAATTATGGGTACCAATCCACTGCAGATTGACCGTGCAGAAGATAGATCTATATTCTCAGCTGTTCTTGATGAGTTGCAGGTGGCCCAGGCACCCTGGAAAGCAGTCAGTTCCTTGGTGGGTAGACATATATGTAATCTAGGTTTAGTCACTAGTTGAAGCCAACATTCACAATTTAATTTTTGTGTGCATAATTGGAAGGTTGCATTTCTTCTCTAGCAATACTGTAGTATAAAGAAATAACAAGAAGCCTATTTTTTGCATAGGAAGTAGATAATTCAGCAACTTTTTTTTCTCATGTCCTCCTCCTTGTCAGGGGGTTTGACTTAAAAATGTGGAAAGAAAGAATGATTAATGGAATTCCAAGTAATGAGTAGTTTGAGCCTCATTGAAATAGAAAATGTTGGAGGATTCAAGGTTTTCTGCAGATATATCCAAATGCAGTTATATGAAAATCTTCAGGTTGGGGAAGGTTGAGTTTAGTGTTACCAGTGTTATAAATAAAGTATGTTTTCCAAATCTCTAGGAAGACGCTGTGGAATTTGCAAACTCCGTTGGCTACCCATGCTTGCTGAGACCTTCTTATGTTTTGAGGTAAAGCAGTTTTGTTAGCACAAGCAGAAATTCCTGCCTTGCTTGATTAAACTGAATAGATTGTCATACTAAGAATTCATACTTAGAAACTGAACAGTTTTAAATGCACATCTAATCAATGTAGAGACTGCAAGTATTTGTCCTGTTGGCTGCTCACTTAGTAAGCTGGAAGTAATGCCTTTTAGATTTAACATTGTCATGAAAACTTCAAGGTATATTAGACAAAGTATACTCTTCAGACACAAACTACAAACTATACTTATCTCATACCACCTTCACCAATGCAAGTTTTGGATCATTTACTTCCTGGTTTCCCAATTATATCCAGCTAACTCTAGAGTCTACTTACTGTCCCCGAGGCTGTTCTTCTCTTTTGTATCCTCATTTTCCTCTAACCTTTAATTTAAAGGACACAGACATATTTTTGCAAAACACAATACAAGTTCTAGAAGGGTCAAATTATATTTCTAGTTCCATTTCCAGTGGTGGCCACCCAGATGCTTCTAAGAATCCAATGTGCGGCACATGAAGGCAATAGTGCTCCCATGCTCTTTGACCCCTATACATATTTGGCATGCTAAAGGACATTCATTCCAAATATGGACTTTCCATTTAGCTACCATAGGTGTTAATAGAATTTATCCATGAATTTGTCTATATATGTGTTCATGTGTCTATGTGTGTATGTGTATATATGCATAGGAGGCAGACTGGACAAATTCATATGTATATGTACACCATGATACAATAAACATCTGAGCTAATGAACTTAATTTCCACTCGTTTTCTTCTCTTCTTCTTTCTACCACCTTTGCTTCACTTTTAGTCCGGTCTGCCTAAAACTCATTCAAAGCCATCCTGAGCTGCATTTCTTTTCCTTCACTTTCTTGCTTTCTGCTTCACCTCTCTCTGAGCAAATCAGCCAAGGAAGGTCCTTCAGGATTGCCACTGATACTCTGGCGTACCTGGTGGCATGACTGACCAGGCCTTAAGAGCTCATGCTGAGAAATGCTGAGGCCTTTGATGGCTGGAATCCCAAGATGAAAAACAACACCGTCAAATTGGTTCCTATAAATAGTCCACAAAATCTCTCTTTCCAATGCCAGGAAAGGGTGATTTCTTAACTGGAAAATTGAGTTTTGTAGCTTCAAGGCCCTGGAAGGTGCTGGCAATAAAATGATCATTCTCTGTGGCTAATACTCCTATAGATGGGCTTATTTTGTTTGTCTGTTCAGCAGCTTATTTGATCTCTCAGATATCCATGACTCCGTCTATTGCATAATAAGGAAGTATTGGGACAATATCTATCATTTCCTGACTCATATAAACATTAGCTGTAGCTACTATTATGTGACTGGTATGCAATGAAAGAATTATTGAATGCTCTGGATTCAATATTTGCTTTTGCAATTTATTGAATTAGGCTTTTTATCTGGAAAAGCAGCACATTAAATAATAAATGTTGAGTGACATATCATCAGCTCTTGGGGGTTGTATGTATATATTCCCCCCTGAAAAAGCAGGGATTTATTTACAATATTTTATACAATATAATGCAGCTGGATCCCATCTCAAGTTCAAGGGGGCTGCTTTGAACCAAGTCTGTAGTTGTTCCAAGTTGAACCAGGACTTCTACAAAGCAACCCAAATTAAGGAAGGAACCCTGTGAATGTATTGTCGAAGGCTTTCACAGCCGGCATACGATGGCTGGTGTGGGTCTTCCGGGCTGTGTGGCCGTGGTCTTGAAGTTTTGTTTCCTAACGTTTCGCCAGCACCTGTGACCGGCATCTTCAGAGTGCAGGAGCACAGACAGGAGCAGTTCTCCTGTCTGGGGGCACAGAGAGAACTGCTCCTGTCTGTGCTCCTGCACTCTGAAGATGCCAGTCACAGGTGCTGGCGAAACGTTAGGAAACAAAACTTCAAGACCACGGCCACACAGCCCGGAAGACCCACACCAGCCATCGAACCCTGTGAATGTTAAGCACTTTGGAGGGCTATGGAAATGCAGAATGCAGATTTTGCAAAAATTGCCACAGGTCTTGCATGCTTTCCCAAAACACCAGGATGAGGAGGGTAATAAGAAAAAAGAGTAGATTCAGGTGACTAACAAGTCTACTTTCTAATCATATGGAATGATTTTTCAAGGGCTTTCCAACTACTGTTTTGGAGGCATCCTTTGCCTACAGTGATACGATATAAAGAAGCAGACTAAATGGTAATTGCAGTGCATTGGTTCATTTGAAATAGCAACAGAAATCACTAGTAGATTTTATACATCATTTCCAAATGAAACTATTTCCTACAAGGGATCATCTGTGGCACTATGTTTTAGAAACTATACCCAAAGCAAAAAATGTAATAAACGGAGGCCGTGGAATCGAATGCAATTTAATTATGTCCAAAATTGATACATCCTTTTTGTATGTTTGTGAAAAGAAAAGAAAAAGACAAAGGGAGCCTTCAAGGAGGCTGCAGTTTCCTTGACATTGCTGTCTAACCAATCCTCTTCATCTCCCAAATGGTTAAAGACTTTTTTGGATAAGAACCTCCCATCCTTGTGGTCTGAAATTGGCAGGGTTATTTCCACAGAAGGGGCAGATGTTGTGTATTTCTAAAAGCAACACATTTATAGACAGTATTTAAGCCATATCACACGCATGGAGAAACTGGTATTTAAAGAAGACTCCAAAATTCCTGGACCTGTTTTTCTGAAACTGGCAGAAGGCAGGGGGGTCAGTAGGGAGTCAAAAAAGTCAAGATGGCAGCCACGACCATGTGATCAGCACCTTGCCATTTTTTAATGTGCATCACAACACACATAAAGGGAGGGGCTTTGATCGTATTGTTGTGGCCACCATTGTGGCTTTTTTTTTCCCCTGCAGACACCCTTGTCAGAAAGGTCTAAATTTTCTGTAAATTTCATCCATTTTGTTCTTACAAAAAAGAGAAGAGCCATAGCAATTTGTGTTTTTCCCATGCTAATCCATAGAAGACTCAAATCATGTTTTGTATTGGGCCCCAACCTGACATGGGCAGTCTCTGATTACATCTGAGATGAAGTTCCCATTTTCTGATGCCCCAAACAGAACCTGCAATAAGGGTAAAAAAATTAATGGAACTGACAGTCATCCATAATGCTTAATATTCTAAAAAAAAAATCAGACTATCATAGCAGTCTGGCATATTCTGGTTAATATAAATGCAACCAGATGCTTCTAGGAAATCTAAAATGTCATTCCAATTTGTTTTTGGGTTTTTTTTGGTTTTTTTTAAACCAACCTTGGTTTCCATAACTTTCCAGTCTAGTATGCTTCCCAGATAAAAATTGAAGCTCGGGGAAAAAAAAAAAAAAGATGCTGCTGCATTAAGGAGTCGTCTAATCAATGTTAATGGGGCTCTTCGCAATGCAGCATCTCTCTTTTTTTAGGATCTCACAGAAGCCTAAAAAATGGAGGCTGCTCTAAAGAATAGCAGAAAGGAACTGTTCGAAGTCTGAAGCTTTTATTCTGAATATTTGTCCCCAGTATGAGTCACCAGTTTGACACTCCTTGCTCCTCCTAGTTCCCATCATTGACAGTGGGAATGCATGGATAGGACTGCAAAAGCCTCCTGAGTGATCAGGCACGTTCAAAACTAGGCAGATAAATGTCAAAAACAACTTCCTGACACTTGGAAGAACCTGAATCCTGAAGAATTACCTCTAAATGTCAGCGTTCTTCAGTGTTCTGGTAATTTATCATAGCATGTTATTAGCTCATAAAAATGTAAGGAGGGGAAGAAAAATGCCTGGGAATGATGGTACCTTTGAAATGGCCCTAAGAATGTTCACATTCTCAACCCTCAACTTGCCACTTTCATTTCTTGATATCTCTTCAAGACAGGTGTATCTGCATCACGTTGACAATATTTTCAGTTAGGCCCTTCTATGTGAAAATGCTCTTTTTTTCTGTGTAACTATTTTCTGTCAAATATGTCCTATGGCAGCTGCTTTTCTTCCAAGACAGAGTTGACAAAAACCAAGCAAAGAGAAGAGAGTTGAATCAATGTGCAGGAATGTTCTAAATACTCCCTCCCCAAAGCTTAATGCAGCGAAGGGCTTATTCACAGATGAGAGGATAGGAAGAGAAATAGAGTTTGCTGAGCACAGTTTGCAAGTGCAAATGGAAACTGAGTTGAAGCTTTCCAATAATAAAAGGGAGGTGAAAAGGGATCCGAAGGATGCAACCCTGACACTGAATGAAGCAGGAAGAATGTTTAAGCAGGAAAAGGCATTTCTCCTATAGTGTAGCTATAAAAGGATATGTGCATAAGCCTTCATGATGCAATTAATTACGAATTACCTTTAAATAATTCATAACTTTTAAACTGGATTTTTAAAGCAGTCTAAAAATTCCAAAGCATGGAAAGAACTCATCTACGGATTATTTAAAAAAAATTTTTTTTTTAATTCTTATCTTCGCAAAGGAATTCGACACATACCTTTAAGCTAAGTCTTAATGAAGTTGAAACTATGATTTCCAGCTGGACCTAAAATAATAATAATAATTTTCTATATTCTTATAAGCATTCTACAAGAAATTGTTTACTCCAGGGGTCAAAATTACGCACATGTTGCAAAGTAATAGCTGGGTCAACAAAACATATCTGTAGTGCCAAATGTGTTTTGAATGCCAGTCTTTCTTAGCAGAGAAAGTGTTCCATGGATAAATTAGACAATTGGACTAGTTGTCTTGATGTTAGTGATCAGCAGTGAGAATTAAATGGGCTCTTTGTCTGCCCAGCTGACTCCAGTGAGATTTTTCCTTGTATTTTTTTTTCACAATGATTCAGAAGGAAGTTGGCAGCACCTTTTCCCACTAACAAATTTTATTAAAAGACATGAGCATTTGTGAGCTGCAGTTCACTTCATCAGATGCCTCAGATGCATGAGAGCTTAAGCCTTTTAATAAAGTTTGTTTGTGAGAAGAGATGCTACTGGATTCCTTCCAATTCTTTGCCACCATAGGCTAACATGGCTCTCCTCCCACAACCTCACAATTATTGTACCCTTCCTACTGTATCCAGGACTTGATGCCTCCCAGAGTAGCTGTAAATATATTAAGTATATATAATATATAAGTAATTAAGCCTTACTTAATAAGATTGAAGTATTGCTGAAATACTATCTGCTTAGTGCTTTGAGGTCTCAAAAATGCCACATAAATCCCAAATATCACTAATAGTAATTTGGGAGGAGATAGCCATCTATATTTAAATATTTCAATAATTAATTTTCTTCCTAAAAACCTTACGAGTTTTAGCTGTTGTGCTAGATTATTCCTTCCAGGGCACTGAACCAAATTTATTGGTATGGGAATTTCAAAGGCATTCCAAGACAATTGGAATAGGAATAGGAATAGGAAATAAAGATAATGTGCTTTATCTAGATAGTGACAGATGGAACATGACTCTGAAACAGTGCTTTATCCCTGTTCATGAATAGGA
Organism: Python bivittatus; assembly: GCF_059951505.1. Lineage (NCBI taxonomy): Eukaryota > Metazoa > Chordata > Lepidosauria > Squamata > Pythonidae > Python > Python bivittatus. Next base: position 3,225,470 of record NW_028277040.1, on the reverse strand, counting down.
AGTTTCAAATTTGTCCCCTTGACAAGTTTAAGAGGGGGAAATTCATCTGAACCCAGGGTAAATTTTCTCTTACTTTTTGAGGGATGCGTATTTTTTCTTCTGAAGTCTGCAAATGTCAGCATTTATTTTCTTTTTAAAATGGCAAAACAACTATGCAGAATGCATATTTGGCTTCTGAGTTATCTGTCTGTTTCTGTTTATCTATATTCCCTAGTTTTTCAGAACCATCTCACTTGTATTCCAGTTGACAAGATGTTAACTGCAAAAATTATGATGATTTATTTTGGCATTAAGTTTTAATAGCACAATTATTTTAAAATTGCATCGGCCAGGTCTTATGTAAACCAGCCGTGAAAATTCGGTGCCCTTAAGTTAGACCGCATTTTACAAAGAAGCATTTCCAGCAAACACCAAGTTGTGTTTGAAAAGACTGAGCACAGAAATCCTTCTAGAACAGTGTTTCCCAACCTTGGCAACTTTAAGATGTGTGGATTTCAACTTCCAGAATTCCCCAGCAAGGTTGAGAAACACTGTTCTATACAGTAGAACGATTCCCAGCTCCTGGTCATTCCCTTTGGAGTATTCTTAGGCCTGTTCTCATGTTAGTGGTAAATAAGCAGTAGTACTGGTTTCCTTTGGAGAACAGTCCTTTCAGCTTTCCAGGTCTTCAGATAAAAGAACTTTTTGAATCTAAAACTGTTTTCTTTTATCTTTCCTGTTAGTGGTTCGGCAATGAATGTAGTACATACAGAGAAAGAAATGAAGAAATTCTTAGCAGAGGCAACCCGAGTTTCACAGGTATTACACCAAGCTTCCCTTCCCTTCCCTTCCCTTCCCTTCCCTTCCCTTCCCTTCCCTTCCCTTCCCTTCCCTTCCCTTCCCTTCCCTTCCCTTCCCTTCCCTTCCCACTGCTACAAGTCAACTGTTATATTTTCCATTAATTGGTCCTCATTTTTTCGTACATTTGATTACTGATTGTTTCAGGATGTGAGGTAATTTGAATATATTTAACTTAATTATCCATTCCTTATTGATCTGTATTGTTCTATCTTACCTATGTTTATAGTGACTACTGCCCTTATATCGAGCTAACTGACAGGAAACAGACTTGATTTCTAAAATTTTCTTTATATTCCTACTAGCATGTTGATGGTAAATTCTGAAGAGGTTATCATACCTCAGTCCACAATCATATCTCTGTTCCATAGACGTGCCTCGGAGAAGAGTTTAGAAGTTCAGGAATGACTTAGCTTGCATTTCTTTTATACAACACTGTACAATGCTGTGTTTCTGCTGAGTTGCTTCTGTAATTGTCACTGACATTGATGTTTTAGAAATAATGAAGCTGTAGGATAGGTAGGTAATCCCCTAACCTGATTAAGATGTCTACGGATGCTTACCAGCGTAACCAATTGCTAATTACCTGGACGTGCCTCTCTCGATCTCAGCAGAGAAAGCCAAAGCAGGCTGGATTATACCACAGCGTATAGTACGCCCTCTGGGAAATTCTGTAGTGGGGAATAGCTGGAAAGAGCATTCCCTCACTGCCAGATGTAGACATCATTTCCCACTGCCCTCCATCCTGTTCAATATCTACAGCTAATCCTTTAGGCAGTGGAACAAATGGGACCCAGCTGGAGGACAGGGAGGCAATGTTTTAATTTAAAAATCAGGGCGTACTACAGTACAAAGGTATCTTGCTTCAGGTTTAGCAGAAAGTTCTAATTCAGATGAACAGACCAATCTATATTCACCCAGGCAGCAGATTCTATAGGTTTGGAAAGTTATGGCTGTTTTAAATCTCTTTAGGGAGAGAGGTGGGGAGAAGTTTGCTGAGGGCTAGACATGTTTTCATATCATGATATCTCTGCTCAGCAGGCACCTGGGAAGAAAGGAGCCCCTTTTCACTCAGAATTGGCAGAGGCATCAGTGAACATCAGGAGCAGAGACCCCTTAGCACATCGTGCTGGAAACATTCACTTCAGGGGTAGAAACAAGGGATTGCTAATAAACAAAATCTGTCTCTCAAACCTGACACTGAGAAATGTTTTGCCCCATTTTAAATATATCTCTAAGCAGATAACTTTCATTTTTAAGTAAACCACTCTCTGTCACTGTACCTGTCCTGTGGAGCAGCTTTGGATGGGCTGGATCCTGTGGGCCTTTTGCACAGTTTGCACAAAGATCCAGATGTTCCCCCGAGCATTTGGGTGGGGAGGTTAAGGAAGCCCCATTATCTGATTGCATTGCCTTAGCGATTGGAAGATGAATGGCTTTCAACCTCAGGGATGCTTTAGAGGGATCCTGTTTCTTAAAGTGAGGTCCTAGGACCCCTGGGTGGTTTCCCAAGACCCTCTCAGAGGTTTGCAAAATCAAAATTATTTGCCAGCCTATGTTGAAAAATAACACAATGTTAAAAGCCCATCAAACAATCATGAGAAGCAAATACGCCATTTTTAATTTTTAATACAGTAAATATAGATAAATATAATCCATACAAACAAAAACTCTTTTGGGGTCCTCCATAATTTTTAAAAGTGGGAAGGGGTCCTGAGAGAAAAAAAGTTTAAGAAACACTACTTTAGAGCATGGTTTTGGAATATTTCAGTTTTTAATTCGCACATTGCCCAGAGTCATTTTGATGGGGTAAGTCACTATATACATTGTTTAAATACATACATGCTAAGATAGACCATAAGGAACTGTCCTTAGGGCCACCACTGGGAAGAGGACATCAGGGACATATCTGGACTTTATTTCTCCATTTACAGAAAGAGGATCAGATGAAAGACTGGGCAGTGCATTCTTTTCAAGACTGACCTTTCGTCAGGACTTCAGCTTTCACAAACGAGCCGGCCAGCAGCTTCTATTGAGCCACTTAGGCTAGATTTCCAAGAGCTTAGCCTCCAACATACCAATCACATTTGGACATCTGGTTCCAGCTGGGACCACTCTCCTCTTTAGAAAATGTGGTGCTCTGTGTGATTGGCTTAGTGTCACCCACTGAATGTGTGTTGAGAATCAGAAGTACAGTTAAGGTTTATTGAGAGCTGCTTCTGTGCCTGCCTGGTTTCCTGGACCATGAGATTGCCATCAGTGCTCTCTCCCCATCACAGTCTCTTGACTGATGCTGCCAGGATTTCAGATTCAGAGAAAAGCAGCAAACAAGAAAATTCTGGAATTATTCCAAGTAAAGGCTCTTAGCAGATACCTCTGAAAAATGATTGAACTAGACTTTATGCAATTCTGAATGATAGCCCATGAAAATGGATAGCCATGATAGGGCATCCATGATGGGAAGAGGTATCAGGGTTGTCAGGACAAGATCTGGGCAGAAGCCCAGGATCTTATGCAGCAGAATGAGTAGGAGAAACCCCAGATGCCTCAGACTCAGCTTACTACATCTTGAAATCAATAACTTAAATCTAAATATCCCCTCTCCAACACAATTGAGTCAAAGTACGTGGCAGCACCTAGCCAATTTCAGCTGTTTTCAAAAGGCTAAGCGAGGTTATTACTTGGATAGGAGACCACCAGGAAATCCCAGGGATGTAGATTAGCCTCAGAAATTAAAAAAATATATATCTGAGAAGAAGGCAATGGCAAATCAGTGGTAAATTCCATATTGCTGTGGACATGTCTATACAGGCACCAGGAGTTGAGCCAGTCACCAGAAAAAGCTTACTATTGAAGTCCAGATTAAGCCCCCCTACCACTATATCACTGGGAAGAGAGAACAAAACCCCCTTTTTCCTGTATTCCCCACACGATGCTATTTTTCTCATTCAGTCCTGATTTCTTCTGTCATCTCTCCTTTTTCCTTGCCCTGTCACATCTCCTCATCAGCATCTTACCTGTTCGCAATCTTGCCAAGCAGTGGTGAAGAAAGAGTTGTACCGAGTCAGGTTCCTGGTAGCCTGGCATGGTGTAGCTTTTATGCTTCCTGCTTTTCCATCCAGGCTGCTTTCCTGCCAATTCAGAGAGCTAACTTTTCTATTGCACTGATTTCTTATCCTGCTCATTGAAGACAAGTTCTTCGTGTGTTATATCCCTGTGTAACACCAACGCCATTGGTGGTGTTTCTGTAACAAAAGAATCATAAATCCCTGTGCTCAGCAGCTTGTGATTTAAATTTCCACAAAGGGGAAAGAACAAGGACGGGAGGAGAGACTGTAAAGTGTCTTACTGCTTTCACCATTTGGCTAAGGTGGTCCAGGGTTTCAGTTGTGGGCATTAGTGATAGGCCAAGTTCTAGCAAAGATAGGAAAGCTGAAAAACGGTGCCAAGGTCTGTTCGGGAACTGCGGATTCTAAGGAAGAATGTGAACTCAATAGGTTGCACCCTGTGGGCACACAGTTCTAAGCATGTGGGTCAAAAGGAAAAAACAAACAAACCTAGGCTCCTTCAGAAGTGAGAAAGCAATGAAACAAAGACACTGGATAAGGATGCACAATAAAAGAGAGGACAAGGCTATGGAGGCACTGGCAAGTAAAAAAAGGAAACGTAAAAGTTAAGGAAGATTATCAAATGATCACAGATGTGACAAGACAAAAGGGGGAAAATGCAGAAATCTAAGAAAGGCATGGATCAGAGGATATCCTCCTTCTTGATACTAACATGAATATGAGATTGTTTTAACTTATTTTTGTACTGGTCTTGGATTGTAATAGAATAAAAGATATATTGATAGATTGATTGAACATGCAGATTGTGCGAAACAAGCACCACAAATCTCTCTGGGTTAGTCAGAAGTAAAGCTTATTAGAAGCGTTTGCAAAGGCTGGTGGGCTTCATTGCAAATAAGAAGCCACACCCACGTACACACTCCGGCCTAATTATATACATTCCCGATCGCAAGTCCCTCCCCTTTTCCCCATTGGCTAAGGTACTCAGGGTGTACACTCTTTCCGGCCGCTCTATGATTTCTTCCTGGTCCCTCCCACCTCATCCATTGCAAGTCTATGATAATTTGCTCAAGGTTTCAGCTAATTGCATTATACTGATAAAGATTGCCCCAGGTTAAATTAAAGATTGCTCCATTGTCCCACACAAGGAGACAACTTCCTCTCCATCTGCCACTATCTGATAACCATAACACTTAACACTACTTCCTTCTCTCTCACACAGCTGCACTCTTAGCATGCTCAAGCTACTATTTCTTTGTCAATAATAACATATTTTATCCATCTCTCACAAGATGAAGTGCAAGAAGGCACAATTAAAGCTTGAATGGTCTACATTACTTGTGAAGTGGGATGAACTTCATTAATGCATGTAATTTACATACACAGATTAGGCTCTGTTAGAATCTTTCTCCCTACTCACCAAAGTCCATATCTTCTAAAACTTTAAACAGGAAAGGCCAATTAAGATTATCAAAAGCTTTCTCTGCATCCAAAAAGATAGCACTGCTTGTTTTTCATTACGCTGTTCCAGATATTCTATAATATCCAGTACTGTTCTCTTAATTGTCTCTTAGGTAAAAATCCACACTGATCTTCATGAACAAAGTCTTGTAAAATTATTTTTAGTCCATTTGCCAAACTTGTTGTAAACAATTTATAGTCATTTTTCTTTGCATTTTTTTTTCACATTAGAAGAAATGTTAAAAATATTATTTTTCTAGAGTATTAAAGGATATGTTGCCCAATCCTCCCTTTTTTATTTGTGTTCTACCTCATGTTCTTCTGTATATTCTTTCTGATTTTAGAAGGATAGTTTCTAAAAATAAATTCCAGAACTGAGTACATTTTATGATGGTTTTGCTTCTGTTGTTTTGTGTTTCCCCCTTCCAAACATACCAATGTACACAAATCCATTGTATACACTGATGAAATCCTTTTTTAAAAAATCAATTGTTCTTATTGTGCTCTATTTTATCATTATACAGTGGATTTTTTTTTTTAAAAAAAGGTCCAATATATTGGGAACTGTCATGAATTTCACATTACAGTGGGCAATACAAAGTCTGGAAGATTGCAGATTGCTAGTACATCAGTGACACTCTGAAAACAAGACCTGTTAAACCCTAGACCAAAGAAATTTGGGGTGGGAAGAACCTTGCAAGCAAATGATGCATAAATTGACTATCTCTCTTCCTACCACCTCTACAGCAGATTGTATATAGGAATTATGGGAGGCTGGGTGGAATTTATCCATGTTTTTCTTCTTTCTTCCCAAGGTGTCATGAACCAAGAAGAGTGTGATGGTGGGAAAAGAAGTCTCTGTAGGAATACAACATTGAAGGCTGCAATTGCCAATTGTACCCATGAAGGGGGGGGGGTGAGGGGAGGGAATGATTGACTTTCCACACATGAAGTGATTTAATGCAGACTTTGACAGCCACAGTGTACACTCAGGTCTGCATTCCTTTAAAATTAGTGAGATGTGTGTAATTGATTTCAGTGTTGTTACAACTGTTTTAATTTCCATTTTAAACTCTCCAGAGCCATGAAGACTTTGTGAGAGCAATTTTCTTACTTTTTTTTTCTTTTTTACTTTACCTCTTCATTTCAGTTAAATATTTCTTAAAGTTTTCTAACTTGAATGCTGAATACATTCACTCTTTATAATAACAGGAACACCCTGTTGTCCTAACAAAATTCATTGAAGGAGCTCGAGAGGTGGAAATGGATGCAGTTGCAAAGAATGGAAAGGTAGACATTTCTCTGCTTTGCTTTTTCTTCCTGGATTTATAAAACAATCGTAGAGAGACTTGACAAATGTTCCATTTTAAACTCTAGATAGATGTTCTTTACAGATGAGCTAAACAAAGGCAGACTGAACACAGATTTTATATAACCACCTAGCCTTGAGAAATATTTTGTCAGTAAGCTGTTTTTTCCAGTATGAGCTTCTTTCAAGATCATATTGCTTGCTTTTGCTCTTTAGAATTACTTTCATTGTTTTCAGTTTCAGCAGGGAACATTGCATTTACCTAACACTGTTTGTAACACATTGAAAAGCTGTCACCTTTGCTTATTTGCCTTTCAACTTTCCATGGTATACTGCTGGGTGCACTGTTCAGTGACAATAACCTTTCCCTAAAAACCTCACGAAGGCCATTAGATACTGGGCATCTTTCTCTGCCTTAATGTATAGTAGTGCTATAACAGATTAGTCTGATAACCCACACAGTACAAGATATTTATCATTGCCACTGACCATAGCAATTTGATAGACATTCCCTGAATTTTGTGTAGGGGAAAAAAATGACACAATCCTGATTGGAATCCTCCAGCATTGACATTCAGCATTTTTCCTGCTTCTGCTGATCACAGAGTTTACAAAACACTGCAGACTTCTGGATTTCCCAGAAAAATTGCATTTTGAAGGGCCACAGCTCAAATTCATGACCTAACCATTTCTCATTTGTCTGGTCACCACGTTGAATACTCTTCTTTTTCTCACAGTTAATTTGGCAGTTCTCTCATTCCCTGGTCCCATAACTCTCTTCTGTGTAGGGAAGAGCCCTGGCTGAAATCCTCTAACTAATTCACTGAATCATATTTAGCAGAGCATATATGTGTAACACATAGAACCAAGCCCACGGAGCCAAATGCTTACAGTCCAAATGTTCATGTCAGGTCTATTAAGGAATGACATGCTGTGACAAAAAATGTGTCTCTCTGTGCTTTCCCTCCTGATTGTGAAGGAAAAGAGAAGAAAGGAGGAAATACCTTTTCCGATCAGGGAAAAGTGAAGCAGAGACAAATAGATGAAAGAAAGAGGTTGTGTAATCCCTCTATGTCTCCCATTTATCCCTACTAAGTGAAGAGAGCGAAATGTATCTTTAGCAGGATTTTATAAGTCCACCAATGTGCATTAATTGTGCTTAGAAACCTCAAACCTAGAAACCTGTTATGCTGTTCTGACATTATCCATATGCAGAAGGACCTAGCAGATGTAATTGGTAGTGGTAATAATAAATATTATTATTAATGATAACAAGCCATTCTTGTTGTTTGAAGTGCTCTGCATATATTTTCTGTCTTTACAATGACCCTGTAAAAATGTCAGTATCATCATATTGGAGCAGGAGGAAGGACTGAGTCAGAATGACTCTCCTAAGTTCATGAGATTTGTGAGTGAGATGTAAATTTCTTCACTGATTGCTCAGTTCTTTAACCCTTGTGCTAAATTACTTCTCTGAAGCCAGGAGATATCTAGAAAAATAATTCAGTTAAATCCAACTTTAAAAAAAAAAAAAATCTGAATCAGGGACAAATTGCCAATTCTAAAATTATAGAACAAAATTATGTTTACAATGCAATCCTATACATGTCATTTAATCCCAGTTGTGTATACTGTATATACACAATATCCATAATTGTCTATACTGGAAGAAGACTGGAAAGATAAAATATTTGGGGTTTATGGTAGTTGCACATAAGCTAAAGTATATAGTTAAACATGGCACAGGTTAGTTAATTCTAGAAAACCATCTAGGTGTATTCATATAATGCATGCATATTTTTGTTTGATAGTAACTTCACCTATTATAGATTGCATGTTTAGAACTGGCTAAACCAAAGATTTCAGAGTATTATAAAATGACTGCATTTTCCTGGCTCTTTGGAACAGGTTGTCTGCCATGCCATCTCTGAGCACGTTGAAGATGCAGGAGTTCATTCTGGAGATGCTACTTTGATGTTTCCTGCACAAACGATTAGCCAAGGAGCCTTAGAGAAGGTCAACATTTGGATAACTAGATAACTAATTACTAGACGGAAGGGCACCATGGGACTAAAATGCATGAAGTTCTAAAAATTCATCTGAAAACTGTTAAACTACACTATCTATGAGAATATTCAGACTCCCCAATTGAAACAATTCCTATATTAAGCCATCTGAATATTAAAATAGTTGCACGCTTTTCTGATAATCAGTATAGCTAATACTGTTTTATATGACAATATAGGTTTGTTTATGGCTACAGAGTAGAATTCAATATCTCTCTCAGCTTTTTTTTTTTTTTTAAGGAAATTGCTAGAATGTATTCTAATTTAGAGCAAACATATTATCTCAGAACACCCTTCATCAGCCTGGTGTCCTCCAAGAATACTGGGCTTTAATTTCTATAATCACAGCCCAGTTTGGTAAAAGCTGGGAGATGATGGCAGCTGAAGTCCAAGATATCTGGGCACCATATTGGAGACAGCTATTACAAAGCAATATTATTTGTATTTTATCACTGCATAATATACACTAATTTAAAGACTTACTAGCCTTGCATAACATGTTGGCTCCCTTGTTTTATGGAGAGTTGTAGCAACAAAACAGGCAGGCAAATATCTAGCCAGGATCTGGATGGGGATCAACAGGCTTCAGTTGAACCCTGGCAAGACTGAGTGACTTTGAGTTCGGGGTCCTGCCAGTTCTGGGACTATACCATCTTTGTTGCTGGATGGGGTAGCACTGCCCTGGACAGACCCAGTGCACAATTTGGGGGTCCTCCTTGACTTGCCACTCTTGCTCGAAGAGCAGGTGGCAGTCGCGGCTGGGGGGCCTTCGCACAACTCCGTGTTGTGCACCAATTGCACCCTTTCCTGGATTGGGAGGCTCTGCTCACAGTCACTCATGCTCTAGTCACCTCCTGTGGAGTCCTTGGGGTTCTCTGAGCTTGGTTGTTTTCTTGCAAATGTTTTGTTACCCGGCTAGGTAACATCTTCAGTGCTAGAATGGGATGGGGGTTGCTCTCTGTTTATATGCTGTGGCATGCCCTGCCAGTGCTGGTGGGGGTGGGGGTTTTGTTTTGTTTTATTTTTTCCCTCTGGTAGTTCCTTGATTAGGGTATTATTTACTTCTGATTGTATGTCTGGTGATAATCTTGGTGTTAATCTCTGCTTATCTGGGTGATGATTGCTGGTGAGGAGATGTTCTGGTCTTTTGTTTTCCTTTCTATTATCTCTTTTGAATAGTGTGTAGATGCTGTTTATCTCTATGTGTCTGTCGATGGCTGCCTTGTCTGAATACCAAGCTTCCAAGAATTCCCTTGCATTTTTGGATTTAGCTTGGTCTAAGATGCTGACAGTTTCCCAGCTGAAACTATGGTTAAGTCTGTCCATGTAGATTATCACCAGACATACAATCAGCAGTAAACAATACCCTAATCAAACAGAGAGCAAACCCCATCCCATTCTAGCATTGAAGATGTTACCTAGCCAGGTAACGAAACGTTTGCAAGAAAACCACCAAGCTCAGAGGACCCCAAGGACTCCACAGTTCAACCCTGAGCTACACATATTCTCTTCTATTGCTAGTCACCTCCAGATTGGACTACTGTAATGTGCTCTACATGGGGCTGCCCTTGAAGAATATCCAGAAGCTTCAACTGGTGCAGAATGCGACAGCACAGGTAGTTCTGTGTGCTCCTAGAAGAGCACACGTTACACCTCTGCTTCACAAGTTGCATTGGCTGTCGGTTTGCTTCCCAATTCAAGGTGTTAGTTTGGATCTTTAAAGCCCTTCATGGCATGGGGCCGGGTTATCTGAGGGACTGCCTCTCCCCGATCATGTCAGCCTACCCCATTAGATCAGTCAGGGAAGGTATGCTATGCATTTTACCTTTAACGGATTTTTATTATTTGGGAGGGGGCTGAATAAGTAATGATGTGTTTTCATTTACTCTTATAGGTGAAAATTGCAACCAGAAAGATTGCTGATGCCTTTGCTATCTCTGGACCATTCAACGTCCAGTTTCTCATCAGGGGAAATGATGTGCTGGTGAGGCCTTTTTGAATGTAGAAAATAGTAGATCATCATAATAAATGGCACATTTTCCAAGAAGACCTCTTTTTCTTCGTGCACACCTGGCAAAAAACAACCAAGGCTGTTGCTGCTGTTTTCTGCACAGCACAAGCCAGCGCAAGGCCTATAATACCTGCCTTGTTTGATGTCACATGGGTGTACAGAATGTGCCATTGATACTCTTTGTCAGTCACTGTTCTAGAAGGCATTTTGTGGTACAATTTTGAGAGAACAGCTCTGTTTGCCCACATTATACAGTAATTTGAGAAGAAAGCAAGCCCTGTAGAATTGCCGTCTGTCAGCAAGCACGTTAGCTCAGCACTTGGCTTAAATCAGATCAGTACTAAATAAGATTTGTAAGAATGTTATAAGCGACTCATCTTATTGGCCTGGCACAAGTCTGACTCTGCAATATACAGAGCTTGCTATTTTGCTACCTTGGGTTATTATGGATAGCTCAAAAACAAATAGAATAGAAGGAAATGTAAAGAGGATATTTGTCTTCCAAGTATTCTTGCTTACAGAATGGTTCATTCCTACCTACTACTATCTTAGATACAATATTAATTGTAGGAATGGAGAGGGAACAATGTCAGGACTGCAAGAGCTAGAGAGGGGGAATTTAGTATTTCTACTTCTCCATGATTTTAATGAAACTTACCCTTACTCCAGGTATTATACAGTAGCTATCAGTAGATAAGCATTCCAGGTGCCATTAACAGAGGAAGTTTTTTTGTCAGGATGAGAACAGATTCTGTCTGCCCCTGACCTTAATCCTTCTTAGCTTTTTCCCAACCTACAGTTAGTATATATATATATATTTAAAATATGCTTGTTGGCTGAAGCCAGCTGTTAATATTGCATTTGGTTTGTTCCACCACCCTCATCCAGGATATCTTCCCCTAAAGTCCAGAAAAGCAATTTAGCTGCTGTCACACCCACTCTCACTATGGATATGCTGAAGGCCCACTTCAATCAGACAATTCCACTCCTCTGCCCCACTACAATAAGATCATGCCATCAGTTGGAAAAACAAAACAAAAATAAACGTATGCTATTACATGTATTATTGGTAGGCCGGTATAATACCTTCCATTGTATACAAAGAGAGCTGTTTTCACAAACACCTGATCTTGCTTGAACCTAGCAAGCTGAAACTTCAGAGTGATCATGGTGAGGCCAAAGTTTTCAGTGTGGTTCACCTTATGACTCAGTTCTAGTCCTGTCTCACCCCCAGTCCTTTGATAATCCTTCCTTCACCCTTTTATTGTTACATACTTCATTTATTCATCTTCTAATCTTGTCATGTTTGTTGGAAGATGTAATTTGTATAGATTTGGGAAATAATAACCAAGCTGGAAAATGTTTTTTCAGTTTTGATTAACAAATTGAAGACCATTTGTGACTATCTTGAATGAACGTGGTCTCAGAAAATGCTGAGAATTTGATAAGCTTTTCTTCATGTTATCATATGTATCTATTGTGGATGTAAGTAAATACTGTCTTTTCACTATGTGTGTAGGCAAGAGGACAGAGAATGATAGAGTTAATATTCTAATAATGGCTAGAATGTTTAAGCTTATAAATAGTTATGACTATAAAGGGGGTATTTATCTTTCTGCAAAATCAATATATGGGTAAGTGTTAAAGATTTTTCCCCTATCTCTCCTGTAGGTGATAGAGTGTAACTTGCGAGCATCACGGTCTATCCCATTTGTATCCAAGTCCCTTGGCCTGGATTTCATTGATGTGGCCACTAAAGTAATGACTGGGGAACAAATCCTTGAGTCCACCCTTCCTGCACTGACAAACCCCATGATTCCATCAAATTATGTGGGCATTAAGGTATGTGTGGAGTGATGTTGTAGAACAATTAGCCAGTTGTGGCTTATAAATGTAACTTTATAAAGTTAAATTATTTTTATCCATTCATTTAACTGGGGCTGGGGGAGCTTCAGTTCTCAAGAGAAATAGGTAAAATAGCTCTCCCTATCAGAATGCAATGTGCTGATTATTAAAGTACCACGTTAAAAGCTACAATCAGACCTCCAAATCAAATGCATATTAACAAAGTTTGTACATTGGAACAAAGGGTAAGCTTAATGAATAGTTTATTACATTTGGAAGATGGATAACTCAGTTTCCCTATAAACAGGTTAGCCTTCACTCTTCTTAGTAAAATTGCCTCTATGTACATGAAGCAGGTGTGCATAATGAATGCCCCAATGCATAATGTATAATACAGTACACATTCAAGACACTTTGCATTTTAGCTGAGAGCTAATGACTGAACACACCATGTCATGAAATGTTTGGTAGATCACTCTATATAGTTTTCTTTGTGGATCGAAGCAGCAGTTCACTTTGGAACTCACAAATTGTTCAAGTTGGTCTCAAAAGTTAAATGTTCAGGTTTAGGCTACTATCTTGTTTAGGTTCATGGAGGATTTGAAAGCTTTAGAGAATATCTGATGGGCTCCTTTCAGTAAATTATTAGCCCTAGTTTTTTCAAGCTTAACCCCAACCTTGAGAAAAGGGCCAATTTCTCCCTGACTACTCCCCACTTTAAAATAGGTATTGTAATATCTCATTGATTTGCTATAGTGATTTACAAGACATCCTTCTATTCTGGAGTCCTTGGGGTTCTCTGAGCTTGGTTGTTTTCTTGCCAATGTTTCGTTACCCAGCTAGGTAACATCATCACCTAGCTGGATAACAAAACGTTGGCAAGAAAATAACCAAGCTCAGAGAACCCCAAGGACTCCACTGTTCAACCCTGAGCTACATATATTCTCTTCTGTTGATCCTTCTATTCTAAACAAAATCTTTTTTAGGAATCCAAAAATGCTTGAAAATGTCTCTAGCAATAATAATTGTTAAAATGTCAGAAATAATTAAAAAGTTCTGAAGAAGTCCTATGGGAGTGATAAAACCTTTTGAATCATAAATACTGTACGTTATTATGAATTAATTTTATCTTCTCCTGCGATGCTTTGATGAACACCCCAATCATATCTTCCTTCCAGTTTGGAGTTGTTTTCCCATTAGAGAAAAGCAGCTGCCCCCAGAACATCTTGCCAGAAGGCAGACTTATCAAAAGCTGAAAAGTTCGTGATTTCTTTCCATCTCTTATCATGGCCACAAAATGGGAGATCTGTCACAATTGCTTTTCTGGGATAGATTAGCTTGGCCGCTATGTGCTCCTCTTTTCCTCCCTGCCTGTTACTGTGTCATTCAAAGTGGTAGCAAATGGAGGGAAAGGGCCTGCAAGAATACCTTCAGAAATTGATATAGGCGATACCAAAGAAGAGTCAGATCTTGGGTAAATCATGTATTTTGCTCTGTACCAATATTCTGAATCTTATAATCACAGTCATGGCAGGTCAGCCATATTACTGCTCTTTGGTTATCCACCATGGAATGATGCTAGTGCCCATTACGCATCTGTGAGACAGTTTGGGTTACTTTATAAATCTCTCTCTTTCCATCTCTCTCTCTCTCTCTCTCTCTCTCTCTCTCACACACACACACACACACACGGATAGATAGACAGTGTTTTCCATTATTATGGATTGATGTAAGGTGGGAGAGTGCAACCAGGATTTAATGCCAGGACCATTTCCCTGCCACCCCCTTTTTTTCTAGCATTTGCTAGCAATGGCATCATCTGCTATCCATTCAGAATTTCTCATTGTCTCTAAGTGCAATCTCTTTGATATTTGAGGCAAAAATGGATTTGCCCAGCACTATTATATTGTAAATTATTCTTGTTGGAATACAAAGTATGCTGGGGAGGCTTGATATTCAGTAGATGACTACAACTCCTGAGTATTATGAAATCAGCCTTGCTGGTGAAGATGAAAACTGCCAGAGCTCCTATAGCTACCAAGGCTATAGTTGTCCTGTCATAAACAGTCCTTTGAAGTCTATACGATACTTAACATTTACCGCCAGACCCGTTAGTGTGTCAGCCTTGGCTTCTGAGTGCAACACTCACTCATTTTTTGTCACAAAAAATGGAAGAACCCCCACAAGTGCAATAAGTTAGACAGTTATCAACTTGCTATGTCAAATATTAACCTGAATATGTTATTTCATTGGGAGCCTCTCATCTAAAAATTAGATAAATGCCTTATTAAAAGTCTCATGTTCTTCCTGTAATGTTATTTTATTTGAATTCTAGAAAGTCCTTGGAAAAATTCCACACTGCTCTTTGCTTAAATATGTGTTATATAACTTACAGTAGGAGAGATTTGGGGATATTTTCATCAAATCTATGATTATAGAACTCATGATATCTTATTCTCCCCACCTTGAACAATCAAAAGTGGACATATGAATACTTTTAAAAACAGTTTGCAAACTACCAATAAAATAAGAAATAACGAGATATGCAAGAATTGCTTCTCTTTGCTTGCTTTCTGGCTGGGATAACAAAAATGAGATGGGGGTCAAGCACATATCAATCCATACTGCAGCCTGGGTGGATTACATTCATTTTAATGGGACACCAATTATGAAACCCTGTTTTAGAAAAATCAAGGTTATTTATATCACAAATGTAATTTGCAGACACCTTGTAATCTTTTATTGCAAGGGTAAGCAACCTATGCCTCCCAGGCTGCATGTGAGCCCTAAATCTCATTTTTTGGTCACCCTTAGAGCGCTCTTGTTGCACCACCAAAATAGGGATTAGCAAAATTTAAAAAATAAAAAACTTCCCCCTCAGCTCCTCCCCCCGAGAAAATAGAACATTTTGGCTATACCAGCATGTGTGATACAGCCTCACCTTGCATTATTATCCTGCTTGTTATCATCTTTCCCATTCCACCAAAATGTCAAATCAGGTTCTGGTCACCAAATAGTTGCCCACTTCTATCTTGCTGCTACATGTTTTTGGAGAATTAATGTCACAAATTAATTCACATTTCTCTTTCATTTTCCAGGCTCCAATGTTCTCCTGGCCCCGCCTGAGAGATGTTGACCCTGTTCTACGATGTGAAATGGCATCCACTGGGGAGGTACCAACTTTTATGATGTTTTCTCACAAAGGACAATAATTTCTATTGACCATAACTCTTGGATCAGCATATCCAGGAAATGATTCTTGGAGAATAGGTCACCTTTACATGATACTACATTAGTGATGTTTTTATCATTAAGTTGCTATGTGTAGTGAATCAATCTTTGAAAAGAGAAAAAAAAATAGAACTTTTATTTTTTTCATTTGAAGACAGCCTGTCACATGAAAAAATATCAAACTTATTATCTGGTAGAATGTAGCTTCTTTGACCACTGGATGCCCCCCTTCATTCGTGTCTGAGTCCCATCTCTTTGCAGTAGTTCTTCCAAAAAGATAGACATTGTTTCTCTCTTCTTCTCCCCTCACCCCCAGCACACAGAAGGGTACCAGGTTCCAGTAAACATTTTAGAATGACAGACAGAATATTTTATGAAATATTTCTTGACACCACAGAATATGCAGCCTTCAAAATTCCCATTGATGTAAAGTCACAGAGACTACATCAAGTTTTAGAACATTAATATTTGGTGATCTTGGATGTGGAAGTGACATCAGGGTAACAAAATCTGGGAGACATATTTATGGCTACTTTGTTAAAATCATGATGGAAAAATAATATGGGAAAAGAACTCTATGTATCCTACGTGGCTGCAGTGTATTTTTTCCCTGTTGCTAGATTCCAAAACATGTAACTTCAGCATGATTCCATATTTTACTTGTTTTCGGCCTTTTCTTTTATGGTGCCGAATATGCTTGAGCCAGAAGCAATCTACACTTACAGCAATACTAGTACCTGTCTATAGTCTAGGACTGCAGATGGTGTAAAATCAGCCAAGGTAGATGTTTATCATGCTACCCAAAAATAGATCACGGACTTCATCTGTCTAGTCTAAGCTATGGTAAACAAGTTCAGTATCTGTGCTGAATATGGTGCCATAGCTATACAGCATCAACATATAGTGGTCCCTCTGATTTACATGCAAGGATATGTACTGAATCAGAAGGAAGCTTTTGCATAACTCTACCCTTATTATTTTAGTAAACTTCCTTCAAAGAGAAAAATTATTTGAGCCTCGTATTGACATACGCATATGTGTCTGCATTATGCATACAGTCTCAGAAATAGGCACAGTTTATATTTCTCCCTGAGGAATTTTCTATAGTTGCCAACATAGCTATGATTAGGCCTGGCTTGAGTGACTATGGTGATTACATTTATATGGGAATTAGTTTTAAGTCAATAAGAACTGATGAAATGTTATAAATAATTTAGAGTATATTGTAAATTGAAATGAAGAGATCATTATATTGACCTTTATGATACTAAACACATTTATGTCCAAGTGCTTCAAATACATGATAAACACAGTCCTATTCAATAACAGATTAGTTCCAAAAGGGTATATAGGATTGCAATATAATTGTAGTGAATTTAATTGAATAACAATGTCCACTTTTCACATATAAAGGCCACATGAAATTATAATATGGTATAGCTAATACTAGAACATGTCCTATATCTTTCAAGGATTTTAGTATTATCACTATCACTCTGCTGTTGAGATTGTACTCAGTCACAACTGCAGCAAATTTTGCTTTGAGGCTAGTTAATGGAGAGAGAAAAGCTGATTGTCCTTCTCACTTTTTGAAGGGGCTTGATTTCATCAGAAAGAAAAGAAAAAGGGAATAATATTTTAGCCAGGGGGATGAAGATTAGTTTTCTAAGTGTTAGATAGTGAGAAAGAATATTTTAGTCATAAAGGAGAGATTATTAACTTTTATGAGTTAGAAAGATCCATATTCACAATTGCCATAAAATAGGAAAATTGTGAAGGTCTTTCTTGCCAGTGAATAGAAGGTAATAACTCTCCACTGGTAAAACAGTCACTTTATTCTACAAATGCATTTTGAACGCATGGATATGAATATTCTATAGAAATATAGAACTTCAATTCAAATAGGAATTTCCAACCGCTTATAAGTGCCAATAACAGCAGCTTAAACTTTTGAAATAATGTTTCCTTTCCCCATCTCGGTATTTAATATACAAGTTGGATCAATTCTATTCTGAAAGATGCATAGAAGAGAACTTAATTATTGGAGCCCATTATATTGAAGCTTATTTTTTCTGGGTTTGATTTAGCATATTATATCCACTAAGCCATCATGGTTTAAAAGGTGTGGTTTATAGTTTAGTGCAATACATGAACCTGATATGTTCATATAGAAGGGCAATTTGATGTAGAATTTTGCAAGCTAGAACAGCTCCAGCAGTGAAGCTCTCGTTTTGTTTTATTTAGCGTGTTACCTAGAGCGTGGCACTTCTTTGTTTCTCTAGCCCCATTCTACTGGTTTAACAATGTCTGGTCCCTACTTCTTTCTCTTCCCAAGACACTGAAACTGTGAAGGCAGCTCAGGACTTCTCATGATTTTGGAAAGAAAACCTATGAAACACTATTGATAGAATACCTAATTTGGAGATATGGCCATGATTTGTGAAATGCTTGCATGTTATCAGAAGAATATGATGTGCTGTCTAAAGCATTCGTGCTTGGCTTTCAAAAGTGAATCATGCCTCTAATTATTCCCTCATAAAGAGATACATTAGCAGGAGCTGCTGCTGCTTTCATCATGGTGGGATTGATTTGTTATTCTCTTTTCATCAATTGATTGCAAAACAATAACTGTAGTAAAATTCAGATTCTATCAACTAATAACAAAAACAATGAAGGATAACTCCACATATCATAGACTATATAACTTGGAAAGGAACTTAAATATCATCAGTTGGACTATTTTATCAAGCACTTTTTCAAAATGCACAGAAGCTGACATTGGGTACCAACTTTGCCATTTTTCTGATTCCTTATGCATATTACATCTTTGATTTTCTGTGACCTGTATCATCGTTTAAATTCTCAGCCACTCGTCCTATAAGTCTAGCATGTTAAGTTATATGCAAAATGAATCTCATTCCTCTATTTCCAAATTACCCTTTCTGTGTGTTGTATTGAGTTGAAGTAGCTTCTCAAATAATCAAGAAATGACTACACTCTCTTGCTAAGCTAAGCAGTCATGCATTCTCATCGCAGGCAATATCATTCATTTATGGGCCCAGAGAAGCATTTATAACCCTCACTGTTATTTAAGCATTAAGTAGTATCAATGTTCTGTGGAATGTATTCATGCTTATGAACCAGAAGCTGTGTTTGGCATCCACATCATTCATACCAGGATCTGTTTATGTTGCTCCATGGTGTGCTGTTTGAGCGTAAAATATTCCTTATTCCTTCATTATTGCTTAATTAAAATATAAGATTCATCTCTGCTGATCTGCCATTTTCCTGGTTGTTTCAAGAGCTACAAAGAGGAGAAAAGAAGAAAAATGACCCCTTTTAAAAAATGTACCCTCATTTTTGTTTCAAGGCCCTTGATCAAACTATGTTCTTTCTCTCTTTTGGCCCTCTTTTTCTGTTTTTCCCTGATATCCAGGTGGCTAGCTTTGGAGGAAACCTTCACTCGGCCTTCCTGAAAGCAATGCTCTCTACAGGATTTAAGTTACCACAAAAGGGAATTCTGCTTGGAATCCAGGTGAGCTGCTGCAGCTTTGATAGGGGAGCAAAGACATGTCTGGTTGTAAGAAGAAAGAGATCAAGCTACTATAGTTCTGGTCCATGTCATTGCTATGTCCTGTTGCTGCATCAATATTTTTAACCTGTGTGAAAAACTATTTTTCAAATATGCTTTGCCATGAAATATTCCTGCCTGTCATTTCTATATTCACTGTGTTACATTTTTGAGCAAAGAACTATTTTCATCAAATTCTGAGAAGTACACAATTCAAATAATATATACCAATCTATGGATAGTGCAGGAACTGACTTAGGGCAACCTGCTTAAAAAGTATGGAGCAGATCTCATCCTTGAAAGTTCTAAGTGCTTCTTGTAAGAAAGGGCCCATAGTTCAGTGAATAGAACGCATGCTTGTAATGTCCTAGTTAACCTAGGGAGAAGTGAGAAACAGAGAGCGAGAGAAAGCTTAATCTCTCTGAAACATCATGTATTAGCTCCAGCTCAGGGAAGATATATTTGGCTTATTATCAAATGTTTCAATTATTTCATACAATAGAGTTACATAGGTTTCCTTCTGCATTTTTGTAGCTATGGTTGTTCAAATGGAAGCCTTTTCTACCCAGGCAAATCTAAATCCTATTAGTTTTAGCATACTAAATAGTCTGGTGATACACAGCAGATACCAAAAGTTTGCGTTATTAAGAGCAATAGCTCCCCTGCATATTCTCACTGATCATGTCATCTAAGACAATTTGGCATACATATTTGAATGAAACCTGTGAATCTTCATTTTGGAAAATAAAAGTAGTCCTCACCCCCCACGGACCTTACAATCATGCCCATCCTTGTCTTCCTGCAATGCTTTTTCACTGCCTCAGGGTAATTACAAGCTGCAGAAGATACAGAAGAAGGGTGATACATTAATAAATCTCCTCAAGGCCTCTGTGTCTGTTTCCCAAATGATCAGTCACTGGATCTGAGATTGGAAAATGCTAGGGGTCTCATAAAAACAATTGATGGCCTTTTACAATCCCCCTGCTGTGCTCGTAATAAGCTTATACCCTGCATAAAGTCAATAAGAAAATAATTAAAAATAATACTGACTTCCCAGTCTTGAGTGATTATTGTAGACAGCAAGAAAAGATATGAGAATTAGGCCCCCAACTTTTAGCAACAGGAAGCTGACCCGAGAGAAGAGTGAAAACAAGCAAACAAAAGGGGTCAAATACCTTCTCAGGGATTATAAAATAACAATTCTAGTGCAATGAGTAAATCCTCTCCATTTATTTATTCCTCTGAGAAACAGGGAACTGTAGTGGGTAAAGAACTGGATTCAACTAGCCAATCACCAATACAAATGCCTTTGAGCACTACCTTATAAAATTAAACTGGTTTAAAAATCATTCCCACCCCTGAAAGAATAAGCTCAGGAAATCTGCCTGGCAATTAATTCATCCTTTAAATGAATTATGCTGTCACCCAACCTTGATTCAATTGGATATTTCTCTCAAGCAAAATAGTTCATTATATGAGTCCCTGCTGTTCACTTTGGGGTCATTCAATACTCTACAAATGGGCTAGAAGCAATTCTTATCACTATAAGCTCTGTTGCTCCAGCTGTTGAGTTCTGCCACGTATTACGGTGTGCTCCACAGAGCAGATGCTGCTGCCCAAATAATAGTGGTATATCAGTCATTATGAAGGTGCTGTGCTTGACCTGTTGATAGAGGATGCCCAGTCAAATTGCTTGCCCTTTTGGCTAATCCCCTAGTGATGATTAATGAGCACTGCATCTACTCTGCATGCTGAAAGTATAGGTCTATCTAGAAAAGTCATAAGGTCATGGAAAGTAGAAATAAGTGTCAGTGTGTGAAATCAACTACATCATTAACTCGCTTTTTTACTATGTCGTTTTTCTTCATTTAACGGGTCATGTTCAGTGGTGGATGCCTCAGGAAAATAAAGGTGAATCCAACTTTAAGGCAGATGAAATTTGATTTTTCTTAAAAGAACATACACTCAAGCATATTTTAGAATAGAAATGGATAGGTCAGTAAAACTAATGGTAGACTGAATAACTTGTCAGACAGAATTCTGCTAAAATAATAATGAATATAAACATAAATAATGAATATAAATATGAACCCAAGATTTCTGATTACTTAAGTTCTCTATGTCCTGCAAGTAGACTGAGCAGAGTCCATTTGAGTTGGGCGGCTAATGAATTTAAATAAATAAATAAATAAATAAATTTTTGAGGAGGAGGAGGAAGACTATTCCTGTGGCTGCTAGGGATCAGATGAGAATGACCGAAGCAAGAATGATAGATGCGAGTTGGGTAGGTTAGCTTTACAATATCCATCAGTCATTATTGTGACCAATTTCATTACAGTGGACAATGGAATATCCTTTCCACTTGTCTCTCTTACAGTGACGAATATTTGATTTCCTCTCAAATCTTTTTGACTACAACTAAAAGCAAAATAATTAGGAGTATTGGCCAGGTCAGGGAGGCTCCCTTGTATACTTTACATAGGAGCAAGTTGAGCACAAGATTTGCTGGGACCAGACATGGAGATAGCTTTTGCCTTACTGTGTCAGGCATCAAGTGACAGGATAATGCATGGGAGGAGAGAGAGTACATTGCGACGTGTGCTCTGTAAGTGCATATTTACAGCAAAAACACATTAATGCTTTGTCCTAATTTGCTATAAGCGTGGGCAGTAAATTCAGTTAGATTGGGAAGACATTCCCAAATTTCAGTGGGCAAAGATAGCACTTTATTTCCCAAAATAATGCTATACTAATTTCTAACAGAAGGTTCCAGTGATCTTTTAGATCAGGGGTCCCAAACTCTTCAGCTCTTCGACACCTTTATGAAGTTTCTGATTGTTCCTTGACCTCCAAACTTTTATTATATGAAAATAATTGAATAAATACTACTTTAGCTAATAGTACTATGAACAGCAGCAACAACATTGATCCCTTGGATGGTCCCACTGACCCTTCGGGGACCATATTGACCACTATGGAGAAGCCTGGCTTAGATAGAAAGAAGGTGGGGGAAAACATAATGCAAATAAAGTAGCTTTGGCTGGTACCTGGCATTTTTAAAAACATACCAGTTGACTAGTTCTTTTTATTCCCTTTCCTAAATGTACTATTTAGTAAGGTTTATTGAAGACATGCATCTGTCTTTTCCCTGTGGTACAGTAATGCCAGATGAACATGCTTACAACATGTAGGAAATACTTTATTTTTAAACCTTGACTAACTAAGATCTATTCCTTAATCACCTGACATATAGAGAATGTAAAGGCTGGAAGAGATTTTGGAGATTAACTAGTACAATCTCTTGCCCAATGCAATGCAGTATATGGTCGAACTTCTGGACAGTCGTGGTCTGTCACATCTTTTGTTAGGCATGCTAGGTGTGATAATATTACCATGGGAACCAAATAGTGAGCTTGTTGCTTCTGAGTACGATACCATGCAGAGAAATGCTCTGAACTGATTTTATAATGCTTGCATCTGAATTTTAAAAAAGACTAAAGTCTGAGGCAGATTGAGAAGAGACACAGAGGGCTGTAACGATGTGGAAGATACTCCATTGCCTGTCTTCGTAGGAATGTGATTTGAGGACCAGTGGCCTTTGTAATCCACTGCATATTTGTAAACAACCAAATATTACAAAACGCCAATAAGCTTCCAAGGAAATCAGACTTTACACGCCACTCTCTTGGCATGCTTCAGTGCTTGCAGCAGCAAGGTGTGCATCACCTTAAAGGATATTAGAGGTAGAAATCATATACTCTTCTCTCTGCTACATGGAGGATATGGTTCTTGTCATCTTCTATCTTACTCAGAAGTCAGTTATGAGGCTTAATTTGTACAGGATTTTGCACCGCTTCCATGACTACATTATAGTCATTTGAGGAGAGTGTACTAATCTTAGTGCCCAGGTTTGTTAATCAGGCATTATATTCATATCATTTCCAGGGACCCTTTATTTTATTTAGTTCTCATTAGTAAAAACCAGGACTCTTCTCCTAACTAGTCTGCTTTTAAAAGGTGTTGTTGGCCCCCAATTTACATCAGTATCATGACGGTGGGGGATGGAGGAGTTCCAAATAAGATTTTAAAAAACACCTCTGGCTTGTAAAGGGACTAAATCTGTGGTGCGGGAAAGAAAGGATTAGGTTAGGCCACCTTCCCATCCGTGAGCAGGCCTCTGATACAAGCTGCAGCCTTAACAGCTGGTTTAGAAAAAGAAACATAAGGCTGAAGGAGATATAATCACGAATCACTCCATTAACTAGACTCTTTAGTCCTTGAGAAAAAATAGCTAAATGATTTCAGGACAAAATATAGTTGGAAGTGCACAAAGATGGATTTGTTGATTAATCTGTGCAGATTTATTCTGAGTGTAGGAAAAAAAATATTTTGATTTCTGTTCAGACCTGCTTGATTTCATATTCAACTTACAGTAAAAGTTCTCTGAACAAGTGCAGTAGGAAAAGCCTCCGCTGCTTTTAGTACTAACTGAACTGGCATAGCTCCATAAAAAACAAAATCAGCTGAGGAGCCTCTATTCATAGGATAATTATACAAGTATGAAAAGCACATTGAAGGAAATGAGAAAATTCATTCTAAAATAGAACCCCAGTAGTTTGCAGTTCTAAGCCAAGTTGATACATCTCACTTTTTAGTAGTGAATGGTTTCTACTATAGATACTTCGATCAGTCTTGGCATCTAGGACAGCTCAGATGACAGCTGTTCTCTCTCTCTCTCTCTCTCTCTCTCTCTTTTTGAGGAGGACCTGTTTTGTAAGTGTTCAGTAATGTTTGATGGAAGTTTATCATTCTTTTG
Source organism: Python bivittatus (assembly GCF_059951505.1). Lineage (NCBI taxonomy): Eukaryota > Metazoa > Chordata > Lepidosauria > Squamata > Pythonidae > Python > Python bivittatus. The sequence goes on along the minus strand of NW_028277040.1, from coordinate 3,201,255 downwards.
TGAAAGCCCAGACCAGAAGGCAGAGCGATTCCAAAGTTGGGAAGCCGCCAGCTCTGTCAAGTTGGATATTTATATTTTCCCCTTTGTACAGAGAGCAGAAATGACTTCTCAGGAAGTGACCCTTGAAGCTACAGTTGGACTCATTTTCCTTTACAAATTCCTTGCTATATTTGTTAGGGTTTTTCAGTGTAAACCTGTACCAGGAAAAGCAAATCCAGAAATCTAACTAGCAGAATAAATAGTTTTCTGAAATCCTGACTTTTCATTCGAAGGTCAACATCTGCTGCCTTTGATCTGATGATTATGAGGCTCTGAACAATAGCAGAAAGCTATCACTAAACAGCAGAATTAATTAACTGAATAAAAAATAATCTTGATGATGATGATGATGACAATAATAAATGTCAATGTTGTATTTCTAAGGTAGTTAAATATGCAACCACCGTTCTTGTGGAGGAGGTCCTGGGTGCCCTCTAACCCTAACCTCCTACCCTGTATTTGCACCACTGCCTTCTCATTTCCTCACCAGCCATTTTCCACACCACTTTACTATTGTCTCCTTCACCAGGTAGTGCAAACAACAGTGGCTAAAAAAATGGCCTCTTGGGGCAACTGGGGTTAACAGGTACATAAATTAGGACAAAATGTACAGAGACTGTCTGACGTTATAAGCCATTGTAATGGTACATGGCTATGAACTTTTCTATCCTAAAAAGGGGGCAGACTGTCCTACTAACATAAACAGTAAAGGTTTTTCTGTTTTTTTACTAATCTGCATATTCCTGTTACACAGCCTGCTTCTCTTGGAACTTCCATCTTAAAATCTAGTTCATTTTTAGCCAGCTTACGCTCTCAACTTTGTCTAAAAAGTAAGTTTCTAGATATTACTACAAAGGAGAGAAACCTATTCTTTGTTAGTTTCTACTAATGTTTTGGAATTACATTTGGGCTTTCACATGCTATAATCTCTCTTCTTGCCCTTCTGCCCATTTTTCTCTCCTCTTCCTCCTTTCCTCAAGCCCCAGGGGTTGATGGGTAGAGGATTGGCTACAGAATTATGAATTTTCCTGAACAAGTGACTAAGCAAAGCTTGTTAAAGTGTATTGATGCAAACTTGCTCAAATTACATAATTTACCCTGACCGTAATATTATGCTTTCTTCCCTGATTGCTGAATTTGACATTTTGTTGTCTCGTAATCCATACTCCCTGGCTATAAGGTCCTGAAAGGCAGAGTACTGTGTTGAGACCCTGGGGGACCCAGCTTATTGATGAGATATGGACTTCAGTTGCCAAGCAAACAGTGTCTTTGAAGCTTGTTAATCTACAATCACTTGCCAACTACAATAAAGCTCATGCCCTTTATAGCTTTCTGTGACATTCACTTTTAAGAAGAGGCAGATGTCTAAGACTAACATAGAGCTTCGCTATGCAGCCTATGATAACAGCAGAGATTTCCTGTATATTGTGAATGATCCGCACTGCAAACACTGGTTTGTCTGTGGAACAAAGGTGTTCTGCTTTAATAGCCCGATTCTCATTTTTCTTTCAGCGTTCCTTCCGCCCAAAATTTCTTTATGAAGCAGAACAGCTGCATAATCAAGGTTTTAAGGTAGGTTGTTTGTTGTATGAGAGCTCAGGAAGGGCCATGCTTCTTAGTTAAGGGCTCATCCAGAATGATTCTGCACTGCTCCCTCATCTCCTCAACAGATAGGTGAAATATAAAATAGAGCCTGGAAACCTTGGGTAAGGATAAGGCATATGGGCAAGTAAGAATGACCAGATTTTGGATCTATTTTGTGAGTAGCTTCAAACATCTGGTTTGACAAGACTTCCCTGATTTTGGTGAAATCCAAACCTCCCCGCTCAGACATGTGAAATTATCACATGGGCTAAATATGTGTCTTCTAAGCCAGATGTTCCAGGTAGGTGTTTAGAAACATGCAAACTGTAACTAGAAAAAGGAAAAGAAACCTGTTCTGTTCTGTGCATAGGGATTTTTATCAATTTTCTGGAACTTCAGGTCTCCCAATGTGTACATATCATGATTTTTTTATTATTAAGAATAAGAAAAAACATATTGGCTAGACTAAAAAATTAGCCCTTCTGTCATTTATTTCTATAAGTAGTAATAGAGTACTGTGAACATTCAGATGACTAGTAGCTAAGTCCTTTTCTGACCCCAGTCAATACTTCCTTTTCACCTTTAAATAAGAGTCTGTTGTATCAGCTATTATACTGCCAGCTGGCAAAGTCCAAAACAACATATGCCAAAGTTACTTGGAAGCTGTTTTGTTAAACACAAATTCTTGATTTGGCTCTTCCAAGTCCACTTGTTAAGTACTGGCATACAGATCTTGGTTCCACAGGCATAAGGGACAATACGCTACCTCTTCCTCATCTTCGGATTATATTCCTTTTACTAAGGTAAATGGAATCACAGGACCTTCCTGCTCATTGCTGAGTTAAAGTGATACCCACCTGGCAGCAAACTATATAATGGCATAAACTTTGCTGTCCCCACTGTCAATCCATGCCCTGAATCTATTGCCTCTTTGGGTTTGCCACAAATTGGTTGTGTCTTGTTCCACATCTACAGAGCTGTTAAGCAAAGTGATCAGTTTCACAGTCCTCCCCTTTTCAGAATGTCAACAACTGGTGGGAATCCATCCAACAATCACAACAGTGATGCAACAAGGCAGCTTGGGGAGGTGGCAAGTTCTGACAGGTGGCTCTACCTGCGCACTCTTTCCAAACCAGGCATCTCTGCTGAACTCCTGCAAGCCTGTTGAGTGGGCTTCTGGAGGTTCAGATTTTTAAAACATCAGTCTCCTCCTCTTTCAAAACCTAGTGTTTCTCTAGGTGGGGGTACGAAATAAATGATGCTGGAGAAGAGTACAAGAAGACAGTGGGGGATGGTAAGCAGGCCTCCACTAGCCTGAAGTAATCAATAGACCCCAGGCTGACCCTCCTCTCAGGGATCACCAGACTGGTTGTCAACAACATGGACAATGAATGAAGCACTTCAACTTGGCCATACCATGAAACTGCCATTGGTTGTTCTCAGCTTAAGGGGATAGCACCATCACAGCTAAAGATGTTATGGCTGTCTTATGTATGGGCTGAGAGAACATGGCAAAAGATGTTGCCAGAGACAGGGATGTAAGTGGGAAAAAGCCCACAAATATTTTTTAGGCATTTAAGCTGCACAGCTTAAAACATGTAAACAGCACAGATGAGAAGTGGGGACAAGCACAATAGTAATTCCTCACTGCATCACCTTTTCTTGTAGGCAGCAGCTATCTGTAGTAAAGAATCTTCTCCATCCATGTTACCCTCTGCACAAGGAGGAATATGGAAAGCAGCAGAGCCATCAGATTGCTTCTTACTTTATTGTCTCACACAAAGGGTCTATGTGATTTAAAACCTCTTGACAACAGCTGTAGCTACCCTGATTCTTTCTCTCTACTTTCTCTCTTGTTGGATGGTGCCTGTTAGAGAAGATACAGCACAGATGACAGATATCCTTTACCACTTGGCATCCTGCCAGATCCTGGAACAGAAAAACTATCCATGAGATCTTCCAGTGTGCTCTGCCCAACAGCAAGAAATGCTTTCTGCTGAAGCATTTGTGCTGTTCTGCTACTATGTACTTGCTAAACTTGTAATTGAAACTCTTGTGGGATAGCTGGCTATTCACATTGCTTTAGGACCGAACCATATGCATAACCAAAATACATGTAATATTTAGAACTCTCTACTTCATGTGTAGCAAGAAGTCAATAAGCAGGTCTACAAGTTTCAGGGCCTTTGGATAGTAGAGTGTTCATCTTTTTGTGTACAAATTTACAAGTAGGAGGACAGCAATCTGCTAAAACCATACTAATCCATATGAGGGCATCCTTTTATGTTACCCAAGTTCCAGACTCATAAGAATATAAGTGACAAAGCAGTACTTTATTACTAAATAAAGGAATAAAGAAGGAATTCTTAGTCATTGCTAAACCTCAATCCTGTGGAATTTTTCTGGATTATTTTCCCTTAGGTCTTAGGCTGCTGTGTGCTGCAACTTGTCACCCAGTTTCTAACTGGAAGAGAGAGAAATTATGCTAAATGGGTGGGGTCTATGATATCCCACACCACGTTGCAAGAACTTTTTTTAAAAAGGCAGCAAGTGGTTCACACCCACACAGGGTGCTGTCATTGAAATTCAGTAGGAAGCATGTCAGTGATTTTCAGTTGCAATTAGGTGCAATCTCCTACAGTACCATCGACTTAAATGGAAGGTTTTTTCCTTTATCATTACACAGTATATACACACGCATACATGTATGTATATAAATCTCTCTCTGCAGCTTTATGCTACGCCAGCAACTTCAAAGTGGCTCAACAGTAATGGCATACCTGTGTCTCCAGTCGCATGGCCATCGCAGGAGAACTCAGACCCCGCGCTTCCCCCAGTCAGACAGTAAGAGATCCAACAAATTGGTAACATTCACAGCTGGGCAAAACGTTGATTAGAATCAACAGTGAGAAAAAATAATGTGTAAGCTTTTGATTTTTTTAGAACTCTTCATCAGAGAAATGGTGTCAACATAACTCGGTTTGTATGAGCTGACCTGATTTCTAGAAAACTTGGGTTTAGATTTTTTTCCTCATTGGCCAATATGGCTATCATTGCTTTTCATGTGCCTTGCCCCCCCCCCCCCCCCATTTTACTATCATATCATAATTATTGGGCATTCTGAAGTCTTATTACCAAATATTACCCTGCTTAGGAAGCTTAGGTGGAATCAAGACCCTCAGAAGCACTGAACTCTGTATCCCAGTTAACTCTGCAGGAGTCACAACTTTCTCCCTTTCCTGCCATTCTGATGGATCTATCATCCTGACAGTACGGATTAGTTTAATTTAAGCTGCTGTTGTGCCTGTAGTGGTTACAGCTAAGGCACAATCTTTATGGAGCTGAATATGGTCTAATGAGTTTGACACATCTTTCATATACTTTAACCCACTGCTGTGCTTATGTCTCATACTGTTTGCTTTTAAATGTGAACATCTTGAGTTGGACTGTAAGCAGACAGTTTCAAGGTGCTTTAATGCCTTTGGATCTAGCTTTAGAGTTGAAAGAATTACCAACTGAGTACAAAGACCTGTACTGATGGAATACTAAAAAATGCATTTGTTTTGATTTACTGGAGAAAAATCTATTTTAGCCCTTAACATCATATATGCTTCATTTCAGGCTCATAAAGGATGGGAGCATAGACTTGGTAATTAACCTTCCCACCAACAACACAAAGTTTGTGCGTGACAATTACCTAATCCGTAGGACAGCTGTTGACAGTGGAATCTCTCTCCTCACTAATTTACAGGTATTTCTCATAGTCCCATTGAATCAGTTATTGCATCCTGAAGAGTAAGGCCTATGTGAAAGCCTTAATTAATGTTTGGCAGCAAACTATTTTAAAAAGTGGCCAGCTCATTGATTTAGGATGGTGGGTTTTTTTTTTTTTTTTGGTTATCTGTGTAGTATTTCACTGTCTTGTCACTATTACAGTTTTAAAACCATTTTTATTTAATAACGAGCAAGCTGCTGATTTTCAGAAAACTCATATACATAAGAGCTAATACATGGCAAAGAGATTGAAATCTGATCCAGAGATTTCGGGTTCATATCTCTTCTCTGCTGGATAGCCTTAGGCAAAGTCTTCTCTTCCCCAAGCCTTATTCCTTAGCTGTAATACAGGCCTAATGACACTAGCCTATTTAACAGGATTGCTGATATAATTAGAACAAGAGAATGTATGTGAAGACACAAAACAGCAGCAGGGGAGCAAAGTTATCGGTCTCTTCTCTTCCCCTTTCTTCATTCCTATGTTCCTAGTGACTCTGCCTCTCAATCCCCTCAACTTCTTTCCCCAAGGCAGCGCACAGCTAATCAGTATTTCAGAGAGATGGAGTGAAAAAGAAATAGAAGAACTTTCCTCTGTTCATCTCTCTGCATCCTGCCACTGCCGTTTTCTCTCTACCACTACTTAGAAAAAGAAAGGGAAGTATGGGCACTTCCACGTAGCAGTTTTTACTTTCAAATCTCCCCAAGCAATCTGAAATGGGCCTGCCAATATTTTTCACTCCCATCAACTTCTGAATCCTGGGAATCCCATCAGCTTGTGTTCTTTTTCCAGCCAACCAAAAGGAGCATGCGAAAAACATAATGCAGTTGGTGTTTTGCTTAAACAAAGCAATAAAACAATGCCCCCCACCCCCACTCCCATCCCCACCAAGAAGAAATGAAGTAAATTGCTAGCTGCGCACATTTGCTGATTATTTGCAAAAGAGCCTGGATGTTTTTAACAGGATGAAGCTGCCTGATTACTCAGCCATCACTCCTATTATAGATTTTATTAAAAATTAGGAAGTTAGTACAATTTGTCATCAGTATTGCAACCAGGCCCTTAATATAGTATTTTCAATTTTGACTATAGGCTGCAATGATGGCATATGGGTCAATATGTTCAAAACAAAATACTGTTTACATTTTTTTAGGCTCCAGTAACTAGTACACCCACCATCTCTATTACACTAGAGTAATACAAATCTTCTTAATATAAGTGGCCTAATGCTTTGCATGTCCCCTTGTTCTCTGACAAAAAGAAGGAGAAAATAGAACTTTTTTCAGTTTCACCCCAGGAAGCTTGCTTGAATGATTAAAGCTTGCTAGGTGGAGGAGAAAAAAGAACTCTGATATCATGGCTGCAAAGATGGAGAAAACTGCTAGATGGCAGCATACAGATAAAAGAAAGGTAATTCTGTACTGCCATCTAGTGGTCACTTGTACTTTTGCTGACTAACATGTTAGTCATGGGGATGCAGGAATAAAGAATTCTCCAATGGGGAAATAGGCGAAGTCAAATGCAGAAACAGTCAAAGAAATTATTCATATAGTCTGTATTGCAAAAAGAAAGATTAGTTGAGTACCACTAAGCTGGAAGTTGTCTCATCTGCTAAACTCAGCTGATGTTGAAGATCTCTGGAGATGCTTCGATCTAGCCCAGAATCCTTGTGTAGCAAAGACCTAATACATTTCTCAGAGGCAGGTTGTGGAAGGAATGGGCAAAGGGGCTGGGAATTCTTCAGACTTACAGAGATACATACCCAGATACTTATTACAACATTCCATTTCTGGGTAAGCCACATTATGCAAAATTCAGAAAGGGAGTATTAATAAAAATAAACTGAAGAAATTAAGGGCATGTGATAAGAAAATAAAAACAGAAAATAAACTAGTTTACACCAATACCCCTCATATCTTTCCATACCCTTTCTGTCCTTGAAAACCATCTTGCTTCTTCTCCATCTCATATTTTAATTAGAGCCAAAGAAAACAAGCTCACAAACAAAAATATAATCTGTTTAATTGTAATGTATGAAGAAATTGTAGAAAAAAGAGAGAAAAAAACAGCCAAATATGAATACTTTTCTTTATGAATAAAAGCACAGGCAAACTGTGGTTTTGAAGACCTTATTTGAAGACTGAGTTTGGCAGATTTTAATTGGCTTCTGCAGTATTTGCTTATTTATTTAGACTTTTTTTTTCTCCAGCAGTTCATGGAAGTATACATTTCAGTTTCAGTTTTTCTCCACAAAACTCCTGTGAGGTCTGAAAGAAAGTGAATGTCCCAAAATCCCCCAATGAGCTTTCATGGCTGAAAGCAGAATTGGATCTGGATCTCCCTGGACCTAATCCAGTATCTTAACCACTGCAGCACGCCGGCTCTCACCTCTCACAATGCTATACTCATTACAGCAGCAGGAAAAGAAAATTCTATGCTATCACTACAGCATAAGAGTAAACATAATTACAATTCAGGATTATCATCATTTTTTCCCTTTTGGTCACATTATAAACTATAATTTGATAACAACGTTTGGAAATTTCTGGGAGGCTAGATCCTGGAAAGAGCTACAGCCAGGGCAACAGTTGGATAAGAGACAGCTTAGCCCACAAAAGGAATGTGGACATGGCAAACATCTCAGAAGGGACTCTCCCTAGTTTCTTGGGCTGTAAAGGCAACAGAGGAGAAATGTACTTTCAGACTTGCAAGATTCTATTGATTTAACCTTACAATAAAGTAAAATTAGTTCATCTGGGCATGCTTCATGTCTGGACTATCAAGCAAGGCTGACATTAAGGTAGAATTGAGATGTTGGCATATATCTCAATAATTGCTTTGTATTGTATATTTTATTTTATTTTATTATATATGTGTTTCCCATTTTGTGTTCAACTGCACCTTTGGAAAACAGAAAATGTGCCTTTTGTTTGCTTGATTTAACTCAAATTAAGTCTCTCAGTTTTTAGCAGGTGGCATCTCTGGCTCACTGGGTCTGGGCTTAGAACTTAAGCAGGATTGGGACATACCAGGAGAGCAGGCTAGAGGGGTGGGGTGAGGGAGGAGAACCATTCCATAAAGCAGTAATGGGAAATCACTTCCATACTGTGCCAGGAAAAACTACAGTACATAGAAGTTGCAAAGCATTGAGCTCAACTTAAAGGAGACTTTATTTAAACCTTTCAAATATGCTAGTTGTAATAAACGCAGCAAATCAGTCTTTCCTCCTTTCTTCCTCCCCCTCGCAGTCCCAGCCATAATGATTATTGTGTAAATTGAACACAGAAAGAATTATCTTTGCATCAGCCATACAATAGATTCCTTTAATGGAAAAATCTGCTGAAAATAATTTACAGATGAAACTTAGATGGAATTTGGCTAATTCTCATTAACCTGTTTTGTTAAACATTTACACTTCTCCTGGATTTTATGGTTTCAGGTAGCAAAACTCTTCACTGAAGCTCTCCAGTATTCTGGAAAACTGGACTGTAAAAGCCTCTTCCACTATAGATGGTTGAATACCAGCACTGCAGCATAGAAGAAAACTTCCTGGCAATGAAGAAATTCCATTCCTTAATGAGATTTTTTTTTTTTTATTGTGTAAATCCTAATGTCAGTTAACATCTTTGCACCCAGCATTTTATCTTATGCTTTGGAACTCTATGCCAGCAGTTTCCCCCAAACTGGATTTCTACTGCCAATGTGGTAGCAACCATCAACATCATCCTCAGCCAGCAGTGCAGTAGGATTAGAGTTGCCACATCCAGGTGATAAAAATTGAGGTGACGGTTGTCTTACAACAAACAGATACAGAAAACTCTAATTCTTTACTGCCATGTATTGGTCGTCTGGATTTTTGCAGCCTGGATATGTCAGCTCAGAATAAGATGCGATGTATAAAGATGATGAGAATTTTACTCTAATATACTTTAGAAATAAGAAAGGTTGTGTTCTTGATCTTTATTGCTCTATAGGCTGGCTTAATTCCAAAGTATCTTGAAAACTGGCTAAGTGTGATGGAATGGAATTATGAAGGCCAGACTCAGGGAGAAAAACATTTTCTTAGCTCGGCGGAGGAATGTGGGAGATACAAGAGGATGAGACTGGCACCTCCCTGAGGAATTCACAATGTTGTGGCTGGCTGACTTGGGAACTGGGGTTTCAGTCTGGGAAGATTCTTGCTAGAGATTGTAGCTAATAAACATAGCTGAAGTGAATTTGCATTGTCTCTTGGAGTTCCTTGGGCTAGGCCTGACGCTAAGCATGTGAAAAAATAAAATCAGTAGTTGTTCTAATTGTTTTAATGTTCTAAGTTTTTAAGCATTCTAACAGAGCCTGTTCTGTTCTTGAGCATTTAAATAGATTTACATCTTGCCTATTCTCCGTGGCAGGAACCTCCCATGATTTTAGATTCAGAGCAATAACCCTTTGAGGTAAGTTGTGCTGAAAGAGATTGACAGGCCCAAATTCACTCAGAGAGCTTCAATGACTTCCTGGTCCCAGTCCAACACCTTAAGCAAGACTCCACACTGGCTTTCTCATAATGTATGGCAAAATATAATATGATATACATGTCATATGAGATACCACAATTGATAGCATGGTTTTTTAGAAAGATAAATGAAGAATGTAAATATGATGGTAGAGTTCTGGAGTAAAGCATAAAATATGAAATTGCATAAGATACAACATATTACATTGTTAGCAAATAAGCCAAACCAATGTCCCCTTTCCCCCCCACCCTTGTCATTGTTTGTTGGGACTCCTTTGGTCAAGAGATGATTGATACTGTTCCTGCTGGTTTGGAAACATTCATTTGCTTTCCTTGAAGATTCACTTTGTATATTCCTTCAACAGTCAGGGATACCTTCAGAAAATTCACATAGTGTAATTCAAAACCATCATTTGAGTGTCATGTACTCTTAATCTATCTTCTTCTCACCATGGCTCATTCTGAAGAATTTCCTGCCCTCTCTTTTACAGCCAGCAATCAGCCTTCTACCACTTGATTTACCTCAGCAATATCACAATCACTTGCTACTGAATATGATGAATGTGACAGGAACTCTTTCAAATAAAAGGATGGCAATTCACAGCTTTTGGGTGACAGCTGATGACAGATAATACAGCTTCTTTTTGTTTGTTTTTCATATTGAATTGGCCCACTATCTTCTATACATTTGAGGCCTGATCCCAATTTATCTCATTATGTTACACTGCAGTGCCTCCATAAGTCTCTTTCATAATTAAAAACAATTCAAGTAAGATTTGAACCTATGCCCACCTCACAAAATAAAGAACAGAATCCTTGTTGCTGTTCAGTCATTTAGCCACTTCCAACTATTTGTATCTCTGAACATCATTTCACTAGGATTTTCTTGCAGGAATAGCTTCACTGAGATCTTGTAAGCATACATGCATGCTTCTTGCAAAGATGAAGAGATTTACATAAAAATGTCTCTACTATATTACCAATATCTGCAGGCAGGGTTGAAAAAACTCCTGTTGAAAGTCCATGACAAGTTAAATGGAACAACGATCAATCTTACATGTCCCTATTTGTTTGCCTTGGTCAAGTGACTTCTTTAAAGTGCAGGGAGGAGTAGTGAATACGCTTTCATGCCAAACAATTTATTCAAAATTTAATTTCTATTTTGTATGCCATGGCTCAGCCTCAGAATGATGTATTAATAACAGAGTTCCATTTGTGCAATTCAGAGGGGTTTTTTTTCTATTACTATTAAATATATAAAATTAGTTTAAATTTATCTGACTCTGAAAGGAAGGGTTACATTCCCCAAAGAGTACCTGGGGCTACTCTTGAAGTTCACTTGGCAGCTACAGCTAGTCCAGAATACAGGTAGATCTCGCTTAATGACTGCCCTGTTTAGCTACTGTTCAAAGTTACGATGGCACTAAAAAAATAACTTTATGACCAGTTCTTGCACTTACAACTGTCACAGCATCCCACGGTCACGTGATTGCCATTTGTTCTGCTAGCCATAGCAGATTGCCAGCTAAATTTTAATCTGGAGCCCTTGATTAACTGTAAGGGGAATTTTGTATAGCTACATACATAACAGTTTAGGTATAATGATTTCAGAAAAAGCATTACTTTGCAGGCAGGGAAATTGTCACAATTAGTCACTGAATGGAGAAGCAATTAGAGTTATAAAATAATTTACTGCTTTTACTACAGTCCAATATTTTTATGGCAGATGACAGAATGGAGGAGGGGATCTGAAAATCTGTTTACTTGCCTTAGCTGCATGCTACTTACAGAGATATCTACTGTAAATGTAAAGCTGTCAGAGATTGATAGTTTTCTAGCTTGCAGTTTTATGAATAAAGAATTTCAGCTGGTTCACAAGACAGTTCCTGTGTGCTGTGGTTTTCTCTCTCTGAGCCTGAAAACTCGCAATCTCTCCCCACTGCTGTGACAACTTTCCTCCTGGTAGGAAGTAGCTAGCCAGGTGCTAGGCTTTGCCCATCCCTGTAATATATTTCCTGAAAATAAATGTTTCTGATATAGTTATAAAACCTGCTACACTACAATCATTGCTCAGGTTGGATTCCTACTCTCAGGACCACTCACAACTTCAACCTCCAAGATAAAATCATGTTTGTTGTTTTTGGTATCCTTTGCTAACCTCGGCTTATTTTGAGCTTTTCCATGCCTGACACCAGCTCTACAGTTTCAGGTTACCTGGCTGTACTCTTTCGTGTTCAGTAAGAGGCATTTGTAATGGCATGCAAATCCCACCACAGTTTTATATCCCATGCCTCTTATCGCATAATATGAACTCTTATCTGTTCCTTTCCTCGCTATTTTACTAGGCTGCATAGTCTTTTGAGCGCTGTGCTGGAGCCTCTTCCTCTGCATCAGAAAGTCTCCCATAACTTTTCAGTAGAGGGTCAGTTCTGCCTCCATGGATCTTCGGAGTAGAACTTCCTGGGTTTGTCAATGTGTGATGCTTGTCGGACTTGAATATTTCACCCAAATCTTCAAATTTTAGGCAATGAACAGCTTAACTGCACTTCACAGTCTCTAGAGTACTTTAAGAATGATAAAAAAACACTGCAAGATGCCTTTTGCATCAACCAAATACACAGCACCTACACAGAGATCTTTTCTTGATTTCCTTATTGTCTCTGCTAATATTTTCCAGGAAAGGGAAATGGAGGAAAGGAGTAGGAAGCCCTGCTTACACCTAATCGTCATTTACCTCCACAGCTGAAGGTACTCGAAGCAGTTTCTACAGTGTCCATAGCCTCTCATACAATGAAGGAGGAAATCAGCTGAAAAACAGATGAGGGCTGAATGCTCGCTAATGGCTTGTTAATTGCATACCAGCATTGCCATTTTGTGTGAGTGCCAAACTTCCTGCAGGCACAGGTGCTCTCAGTGCACCATCCATAGGTAATCACCTCTTTAATTATACACTACACCAAAGTCTCTCCGGCAACAACAGTCTTGCTGTTCTATGTGGCCATCTCTGCTTTTTGTTCTAATTCACGAAAAAGGGGGTTTATTTACCATTCTTTTGCCAAATGAAGCAGTACGCTTTAGAAAAATCTTCCCTTCTGTTTGCATAAGCAACACTGAGTACTGAGGAAAGGAACAATTTCTTTGTCCTCTGCTTGTGATCTAAAATTGTAGCTGCATTCCACCATCTCCTCCTTCAGGAACGTGGGCGTAAGGACTCTGAGAAAAGACCTTCGAGTACTTGCAGCTGTTGAGAGTAACTCAGACCATGGGGCCAGGGGAGGAAAAGGCAAGCGGTTCTCTCTACTGTACCCTCTTTTTGCTCACAAAACCAGCTCAGCTTTTAAAAGTAGCTTTCATTCCACATGGGAAAACTGATGCAGCTAGGATAAACATAGGAAAGTAAATTAACCTGGCCATTTGGTCTTCTGTACAGTGGGTAGGCAACAATGAATTTCCTGAGGAATGAGGAAGGGAAGTCATGATAAAGCAGATGTTTTAATTTCTACCCATACATCACTTATAGAGTGGAGTCAGAAAAAACAGAAGGGATCTGCTCTTGTTTTAAATACAGGTAGTCCTCACTTAACGATGGTAATTGGGACAGCAATTCCATTGCTAAGCAACGCGGTTGTAAAGCATGACATTGCGTGACTGTGCCGACTTACAATGGCAGTTGCAGCAATCCCAGTTGTTGTAGTTAGGTGAATCCCACACGGTCGCAGTATCCTGCAGTCACACGATTACCATTTGTGCCTTCCTGCCAGCTTTCCCATTGACTTTGCTTGTCAGATGCCAGCAGTGAAGATCGCAAATGGTGATCATGTGATTGTGGGACACTGCAATCATTGTAATTGTGAGCTGGTTGCCAAGCACCCAAATTGTGATCACGTGACTGTGGGGACACTGCAACAGCTGCAACTACAAGGAACAGTTGTAAGTCCCCTCATTCAGTGCTGTTGTAACTTTGAACGATTGCTGAACGAGTCATCATTAAATGAGTACTTGTAAAGTTCTTATTCTCAAACTGTTGAATGCTCATCCATACTGTGAATGATTGCTCTGCTGAACAAGAAAACAGCATGTATATGAGGTCTCAAACTCCTGTATCATACAACCAGGGTACACAGACTCCTCCAATGCTCCAAATGTTCCTTTTTCTAGTTCTGCTAGTTTCTAATAAAAGGCATGAACATGCTCTTGTAGAAAGCTTTAAAAACATACAGCCAGAAATTTAATCATGGTTTTTGTTCTCTGTTAATTAAGAACAGAAGAACCCTCTGACTCCATCCTAACAACTAAGCCAAATTACAGTAACACTCTCAACATCTATGCCAAGAGAAAACTCTTCCTGCCACATTTGTCGATATCGCCTATCAAGAGATCATACCAAATGGGTAGTTTGCTCAGCAGTTCAGCTGGCTGTGTCTTCTTTCCTGTAGAGAGTCAGACTGTGATCACTCTGATTATAATTGTGCTCTTAAAGCATGAATCGTGTGAAAGCCTAGCCTGTGAATAAAGCCCTCTGCTCTATTTGTTTTTTAGACAAACATTGAAAAAAGCCAATCCAAAGAACATTATTCTCTGACTACCAGAAAACGGTTAATAACACAACTATCTCCAGTTATTCATCTGTAGCCACAGCGAAGTTAATAACACATTTCAAGAATATGCACATTACACATATCACTATGCTGCCCCCTTTTATTTAAATAGCATACTTTTCTGTCCCCAAGTCTGTAGCACTCACTACAGAGGCAGAAGCCATTCTGTAAACCTAGTATTATTTCAGAGCTAATTCTTTGATTAAATGGTTAAGCTCTGCAAAACTGAAACTCAATATTCTGCAATAGTTGTCACAAAGGTGTGGGGACTAAGGCCATACCTGGTATACTTTTAGCCAAATAAATATCCCTAAAAACTTTGTAATTTTGTTTTGTGGACTAAGCATTCCAACAATAGCTTCTATTTTAATTTCATTAGGTTTTATATGAACTACAGTGGGGCAAAAAAGTATTTAGTCAGCCACCAATTGTGCAAGTTCTCCCACTTAAAAAGATGAAAGAGGCCTGTAATTTTCATCATAGGTATACCTCAACTATGAGAGACAAAATGGGGGGAAAAAATCCAGAAAATCACATTGTCTGATTTTTAAAGAATTTATTTGCAAATCATGGTGGAAAATAAGTATTTGGTCAATATCAAAAGTTCATCTCAATACTTTGTTATATATCCTTTGTTGGCAATGACAGAGATCAAACGTTTTCTGTAAGTCTTCAGTAGGTTTTCACACACTGTTGCTGGTATTTTGGCCCATTCCTCCATGCAGATCTCCTCTAGAGCAGTGATGTTTTGGGGCTGTCGCTGGGCAACACGGACTTTCAACTCCCTCCAAAGGTTTTCCATGGGGTTGAGATCTGGAGACTGGCTAGGCCACTCCAGGACCTTGAAATGCTTCTTACGAAGCCACTCCTTCGTTGCCCGGGTGGTGTGTTTGGGATCATTGTCATGCTGAAAGACCCAGCCACGTTTCATCTTCAATGCCCTTGCTGATGGAAGGAGGTGTTCACTCAAAATCTCACAATACATGGCCCCATTCATTCTTTCCTTTACACGGATCAGTCATCCTGGTCCCTTTGCAGAAAAACAGCCCCAAAGCATGATGTTTCCACCCCCATGCTTCACAGTAGGTATGGTGTTCTTTGGATGCAACTCAGCATTCTCTCTCCTCCAAACACAACGAGTTGAGTTTAGACCAAAACGTTCTACTTTGGTTTCATCTGACCATATGACATTCTCCCAATCCTCTTCTGGATCATCCAAATGCTCTCTAGCAAACTTCAGACGGGCCCAGACATGTACTGGCTTAAGCAGGGGGACACATCTGGCACTGCAGGATTTGAGTCCCTGGCAGCATAGTGTGTTACTGATGGTAGCCTTTGTTACTTTGGTCCCAGCTCTCTGCAGGTCATTCACTAGGTCCCCCCCGTGTGGTTCTGGGATTTTTGCTCACCGTTCTTGTGATCATTTTGACCCCACAGGGTGAGATCTTGCATGAAGCCCCAGATCGAGGGAGATTATCAGTAGTCTTGTATGTCTTCCATTTTCTAATTATTGCTCCCACAGTTGATTTCTTCACACCAAGCTGCTTGCCTATTGCAGATTCAGTCTTCCCAGCCTGAATGCAGGTCTACAATTTTATTTCTGGTGTCCTTCAACAGCTCTTTGGTCTTGACCATAGTGGAGTTTGGAGTGTGACTGTTTGAGGTTGTGGACAGGTGTCTTTTATACTGATAACAAGGTCAAACAGGTGCCATTACTACAGGTAACGAGTGGAGGACAGAGGAGCCTCTTAAAGAAGTAGTTACAGGTCTGTGAGAGCCAGACATCTTGCTTGTTTGTAGGTGACCATATACTTATTTTCCACCATGATTTGCAAATAAATTCTTTAAAAATCAGACAATGTGATTTTCTGGATTTTTTCCCCATTTTGTCTCTCATAGTTGAGGTATACCTGTGATGAGAATTACAGGCCTCTCTCATCTTTTTAAGTGGGAGAACTTGCACAATTGGTGGCTGACTAAATACTTTTTTGCCCCACTGTATAGTAAGAATATGACCCAGATATTTTATTTCTCTCAATTAGAATCTATATTTTTCTGTATTTAATTTCAGATTTCTTTCTCTGAATTCTCTTGTTTACTTCTGTTTTCTTTATATCATCAATACAACCCATACCTCCTTTGTGGTATCATTCCTTGCTAGAGTTTGGAAACAGATGAAATATAAAAAGCAGTCTTTTAATCACTGTCAGAAAACGACAGACACGGGTTCGGTTATCCAGTAGACAGAAGTTTTTATTGGGCACGTTTGCAAAGGTGGGTCCCTCCCGCAGCAATGGAGGAACCCCGAAGCAAGGTCTGACAGGTTTTTATACCCCCTATCTGTCCTCCCCCTCCTGCGAGGGCTTGGCTCACAATCTCACCTTTTTTACTGCCCCGGAGCGCCGCTAATTAACCGCAAAACCGCAGACATTCCACTTTCCGAATCCAATCAGCGCAATACACATTCCAATCCCCACTTGACCCGACAGCCGCCCCCTGCCGTTTCTCTTCACTCTGGTGCGATCGTGCCTCTTGCCTGCAGTCTTTCCTCCCTCCTGCCGTCCCTCTCCACTCTGGTGCGAGTGTGCCTTCTGCCCATCCTCCCTCCTGCCACCCCCCCAAGGCTGCCCCATGGTGCACAGCGCTCTCCCCTAGCAAACATGGTTCGTTTGAGGCCCTCACTTCTCCCTGCCTTCTCACAATCCCCCTTTTCTTTTCACGCCTCTGTTGGGCCTCAAACCTGGCTAACAGGATTGCTCCCTCGTCCCGGACCCGGGGCTTCACACACTGGGACAGGTAATTCCCACAAGCAGGGAGACATTGCATTAAGCAACATACTAGGACCAGTAAGGCAATGAAACCAATGGCTAGTACAAAAAGTTGTTTTAACCAAGCAAAGTTAGGTAACCAACTAGTGAGCCACGACCAATTCCATCCCTCTGGATCCTCGGATATGCGAGAGGCTAAGGTCTTCAACTTGGCTAGTTTTGCTTCAACATAATTCTTATTGTTGGTTAGGTTAAAGCAACAAAGACCTTGAAAAGATTCACAGCCTTGTCCTGCCCTTAATAGGAGATAGTCTATAGCTATCCGATTTTGAATGACCACCCTCCTGATCTCAGTGACTTCTTCAGTGAGGGCTGCAATGAGAGAGGATGTAAGGTTGACACTTTTAGCCAGGAGGCAGGCCACCTTCCTTAGGTCCAGGTAAGTTCTTCCGCTTAGTGCAGGAACCCCTACTAAGGAGAGGGCCAGAGCCATGGCTTCTGTTTCGGACAAGAGTGTCACATCACTCTCACAATCAGATGGCAGCTCCCTTTTTCTTTTTCTTTTGATGGGTGCGCTTGTATTGGAGGCAGGGCATATAGAGAGGTCAGGCGCCCTATGGCACAAGGGCCCCCTGAACTATAGGCTGGAACATAGGTGTAAGCTTCATGTCCACATAACAAAAAGAAACCTTTAGGTAGGTATAGAGGGGTTGAGGCGTAAGGGATATTATAGACCCCTCCACAAGTGAAAGCAGGACCTTTTGAGGGCAATGGGGGGTACGGTTCTGGGTATTGTTGAAATATACACATTGAGTTGCATTGGTTATCCCCAAGAGATTTAGAGCCATTTGCCTTTGATTAGTCCAGGGTCTTGGTATGGGAGAAGACCCAAAATGATAGAACATCCCCCCCCTCCCACGGGGATCATCCCCAGTGATCAAAGCTGTCTGTGCCAATTCTACGCCTTTATGTTGGTCATCTCCTCCCCTGCCTTAGTTCAGTTCCTTTTAAGTTTTACTTTGAGTCTGTCTCCCGGTTGGGCAGTCCATGGTCGGGGGTCGGGAGCTTGCTTAACCCGATGGTAGTGGGTCCAACCCCCTGTCAGGTCCGAACCGCTGATTCAGTTGTCAGGAGAACTTGGTATGGTCCCTCCCAAGATGATTTCAGCTTCTCATCCTTCCACGTCTTTATCAGGACCCAATCCTCTGGCTTGTGGGGGTGTTGGTCTTTCAGCAAGGGGGCCGTTGAGCGAGGAGTCCCTGTTTTCTTAGAGACAAGAGAGATTGTGACAGTACCAAGAGATACTTTCTCAGGAAGGCATCCTTTAGCTCGGGGATAGGCTCTCCCATTGGAGCCAGGAAAGGTCTTCCCATCATCAGCTTGAATGGGGAGACCCCCACATCCTTGCGAGGGGCTGTCCGCATTCGAAGCAGGGCAACCGGAAGTGTCTTTGTCCAAGGTAGCCCTGTTTCCAATCCCAGTTTGGTGAGATGTTGCTTCAACACCCCGTTGGCCCTTCCCACAGCTTTACAGTGTCTACCAAAGCCTGCACCCCCCGTGAGACCCTTCGTGCAGTTTCTCCACCATCCCCCTCATGTCAGCACGGCTCACTACTGGGGTCCCCTCAATTGTAACCCAATGACCTGCTTCCTCCCTGCAACCTTCCCTTTCCAGCAGCTGTGAGTAAACCCCGTTCCAGCCAAATTTTCCCGAAAATGTGCACTACTCCCCAGGCATATCGCGAGTCTGTGTAGACGGTGAGGGACACTCCCTTTCCCAACTCTAGTGCCCGTTTCAAAGCGTGCACTTCACACAGCTGAGCCGACCAATCCCCTGGTAGTGCCCCCTTCTCTATTGTCTCTCCCTCCGCCGTCACTATCGCATATCCTGACTTCCTTTGTCCCTGCTCTACTCGGCTAGACCCATCCACAAACCAGACCTCACCCTCCTCCAGCGGGACCTCCTGCAGGTCCTCCCGGGTCTTTGTTTGCAGCTGCAACAGGGTGGAGCACTCGTGCTCTGCCGGCTCCCATTCTTTCCACTCCCCCGCAAGAAACTCCGCTGGGTTCAAATTCCTGTCTGTTCCTACCACCACATCAGGACTTATCCGGAGAACTGTCTCATATTTCAACATCCTCCCTTCTGTCATCCAAGCAGCCGCCTGCTGACTAAGCACACTTAAGATCTGATGGGGTGAATGGACAATCACGGGGCTCCCAAAAGTGAGTTTTTTCCCTTCTGTCACTAGTACAGCAGCGGCAGCCACTGCCTGCACACAAGTCGGCCATCCCCTCACCACCGGTTCTAGGGCTTTGCTCAGGAAGGCCACTGGTTGATATTTCCCAGCCCGTCTCTGAGTCAGCACTCCAATGGCAGTTCCCCCATGGGCTGTAACGTATAGGTGAAAGGGGGGGGGGCAAGTTCGGTAGAGCCGGGGCCGTCACCAGGCTCCTTCGTAATTCCCCCCCACTTCTCTGTGTCCCTGTCTGTCCATTCTACCCTGTCAGATGATCCTTTCAACTTCTCATACAGAAACTGAGCCTTGCTCATGTACTCATCTATCCATAGCCTGCAATATCCTACTAGACCCAGAAACCGCCGCACCTCTGTTTTAGTATGAGGGGGCTTCAACTGCATTATCCCCTGTATGGGAGAAGGATCAATCAACTTCTCGCCCTTCCGGAGTACATGTCCTAAATACTTGACCTCCCTTTCCACAAATTGGACCTTCCCTTTTGACACCTTCAATCCTTCTTCAGCCAACCAGTTCAATAAAGCCACTGAGTCTTCTCTCACCTTTACTTCCTTCTCTCCAGACACCAACAAATCATCCACATACTGCAGCACCCGAGAACCCCCAGGGGCCCGGAACCCCTGGAGTTTCTCTTCCAATGCCTGTCCAAACAAGAGGGGGCTCTCGGTGTACCTCTGGGGCAGCACCGTCCATCTCAGTTGTTGCTTCAGCCCGCGCCTCCCATCCCGGGACAGCGGGTATTGGGCTTGCCGCAAACCCGTCACCCCTGGTTTCAAGGGGATGCTAATTGGGGCTATGCGAAACCGCCCCGCCCCCTTCTCCTGCCCATACCTCAGGGTTCACAACCTCCACGTCCGCCTCCCGCAACAAACACATCCTTTCTGCCTGTTCCACATTCCACAACTCCACTCCTAGACTACCCATGAGATCCCTTCCCAGCAAGTTCACTCTCGCCTGTGGGATCAGTAACACATCTGCAGTTACCTCCTTCCCATTCCACTCCAGTCTCACTTCCTCCAGTACGTCTGCCTTGACCAGAGAGCCTCCCACCCCCATCACCGATACCGATGCGCCCCGGGATTTCGCAATCCCTGGGATGTTCGAGAGGCTCTGGTGTCCACGAGGAACTGCCGTTCCTCGCCGGTGGGACCCACCGTGATGTTTACCAAGGGTTCCCCGTGGGTCCCGGTTGGGGAACCATGACCCCCTAGTCGTACAGGGGGAAACTCCTCTCATGTTCTCCCGATGTTCAGCATTATTGGGATCCCAATTTGGGTCTGCCAGAGGGAATTTAGTATCTGCGGCCAGGGCATTTGGGACATTTGCATTCCTTTGCTCCCAAGCCCCGAGCGCAGCTCGCCAAATCTGGCCCCTCTCTTCTGGCGTATAGAGGTGGGCTAAAATGTAATTCAGTTCCCCCAGGAGTATTCCACCGGGCCGAGAAAAAGTTCCAATTGTTCGGCGGCGGTATGGGCGTTCTCTTGCATACGAGGGAGGGTCCTTTTTAATTCCCTCAACTCACTGGGTTTGATGGGAATCGTTACGTAACTGGTGACGGCCACCCCCTGTGCGTTCGTTCCGTTCGGGACTTCCCGGACGGGGAAGGCACTGGCCGACCTTAGAATAAAGGGCAAGTTCTGAATGTCTTGGTTCAGCTGGTCCAGCTCTTTCCGCAGCCCGGGATAGGGTGGGGGCGCCGGAGGGGGAGCGATAGGAAGAGGAGGAGGAGGAGGAGGTAGCGGCCCCCATTGAGGTCTAGTCAGCCAGAGGTCCTCCTCATCCTCCTGTTCTTTTTGGACAAAAATTTTGGCTAACTTGGGTCGAGGCCCCTCCCAATGAACATGGAACCAGACTTCCACATAGGGTTCCTGTGTTAACATTTTATGCTCCACAATGTAGTTTTTTAGTTGGGTCACCCAGTAATTACTGGGGATTCCAATGGTAGGGGAATTCGGGGTCCACTAGTGGATATTTTCGCCATTCTTTAGTGCACAAAGTTATCATGGTCGGTTTTTCCAGACCCCTGGTGAATGGACACAACCAGGGTGTCTCCCACTGTTGCAACAATTGTCCTAATGGAGAATCCGTGGGGATTCCCCTACTGCGTTTTTCCCATTGGCCCCTGGCCTTACACTCTTACTCTGCGCCTTACCCATCCTTCCTGACTACGTTTCCCACCTTACAGAAGGTCCCGGACTCTTCTGTCCCCTTGCGGCGTCCAACGCCTCGTAACCACGCTAATCTCCCCGAGATTATGGGTAGGCTGTACTCACCAGACCTCCCGGAGGTCTCCTCGTCGGCCGACTTCCTCTTTACTTCTGTCTGACTGGCGATTGGAGTCCTGTCCTGGACCCGACTCCGGGGAAAACGGGAGACACCTCAACGGGGTGTTACGGCCGATTACTCACCGGTTCCCCACAGTCCGGTCCACGTCGAGGACTCCTGGCTGGCTCGCCAATTTTGTCAGAAAACGACAGACACGGGTTCGGTTATCCAGTAGACAGAAGTTTTTATTGGGCACGTTTGCAAAGGTGGGTCCCTCCCGCAGCAATGGAGGAACCCCGAAGCAAGGTCTGACAGGTTTTTATACCCCCTATCTGTCCCCCCCTCCTGCGAGGGCTTGGCTCACAATCTCACCTTTTTTACTGCCCCGGAGCGCCGCTAATTAACCGCAAAACCGCAGACATTCCACTTTCCGAATCCAATCAGTGCAATACACATTCCAATCCCCACTTGACCCGACAGCCGCCCCCTGCCGTTTCTCTTCACTCTGGTGCGATCGTGCCTCTTGCCTGCAGTCTTTCCTCCCTCCTGCCGTCCCTCTCCACTCTGGTGCGAGTGTGCCTTCTGCCCATCCTCCCTCCTGCCACCCCCCCAAGGCTGCCCCATGGTGCACAGCGCTCTCCCCTAGCAAACATGGTTCGTTTGAGGCCCTCACTTCTCCCTGCCTTCTCACATCACCAAAATTAATTGTACATAGTTTTGAACTAGTTTCATCTAGTTGTAGTTAACAAAATCCATTGCTAGCATCTAAACTGTAAATAGTTTTGCACCTAAAGTATTGCAATAATTTCTTCTATACTAGGTAAATTAAAATGTTATTTCAAAATAGCTTTATTCACATTTCTTGGAGCTAAACATATTCAAATTTGGTCTCTTCCTATTTCCCCCCCCACTATTATGTAGAATTAACCCATTCTGTTGGCTCTGCAACTTAATCTCACCCAACTGTTCCGTTACTTTAAATTCTGTAGCACCTTAGCTCTCAGTGGGAGAGGAATCTTTTTGGGAATTCAAATCATTGGATGGATATCTGGATTTAATTTAATAGAATAGTAACCGTTCCTCAAAATAACATATTTAAAACTGTCAGAACTATTATTGTTCTCTTCTAGATGTGGCAGCAAGTTCATTTCAGTTACTGTCCTTGTTGTCCATTTTTCCTTCAAAAGCCACTATTTGAAATTCCAGTGTGAAACACTGTTCTTCATATTAACAAACAAACCCCCCACCCTCTGTCACATTTCCTTAATACTCCTTTTTGTTATTGTTGTTGCACAGAGTAAGTAACCAATCTGGCATCTGACTTTTTCCCCTGAGGTTTAACTTGAAATGTCTTATGAACATTTGTAGACAATACATTAATTTGTGCCACAACATCTATTTTAAAGCATATTGCATATTTAAACCAGCATCCCAATCTTCTTCCCAATCATTTGAAATTAAAGCTCTGATGAACAATTCCTAGAAATGGTCTTTTTCTAATTCTTCCTTATATTCTTTTTCTATTTCTTCCTCCATCAGTGCAGATGTTTTTAATTTGCAACTCTGTACCCTTAGTCCTACTCCTCTTTACAAAATTAAGTATACCACATTTTCTAGTGTTTTCCGTGTGCTGAACAAGTTTGAATACTTGATAAATACCACACATTTCTTAGCTTCTGTTCTTGAATATGGCATTTGAGGTTGTTTAATTTGCAGTTCATCTGGATAACTTCTAACATTTATAATGTCCAGTTGTTTTTGTGCAGTTCTAATCCTTTCAATTTATACGTTGTTATTTTTCTGCTGGGCAAACATCTAAAGCTTTTTCCAGTGTTAAATCACACTCACAGTAATCTTGCCATTACCCTTTCTAAGCAAACAATTAAAGAAACTTATCCAAATGCACAAGTCTGTGCTAATCATTTAAAATCAGTCACATTTTTCCTTTCTGTTCTTTTCTTATATCTTTTATAAATAACATGCTCTCTTGGTGCACATTAAGCTTACAAAACTGCCTAAGCTGAAGCAAAGTGGACTTTTTTTTTCTTCCATAAGGATGGGAGAGTGGGAAACAAACTCCCTGCAATTGCTTCTTCTCGAGTTGGCCTGGTGTGAAAGAAGTTGCCATTTTCCGTGGCCCATGGAGGCCAGGCTTATGGCTGGGTTAAAGCTTGTTTCCTTTCTGCCAAGTATTCTTTCCAATTGGGTAGAAGAAACAAAGTTTAGCACAGATGCTTTTTGTAACCTTCTTCTCAGGTCTACCTGCACTGAAGTTTCAAAAAGTTCTGTTCTGTTGTTCAGGGCCACACCAAGAGAAACTTTCATGCAGACAATATAGATTTTGAGTTGGTTTTCTGTCTACAATATGGCTGAAAACTAAACACAGCTAGAAATGCCTAGGACAGAGGGGGGGGGGGGAGAGAGAGAGAGAGAGAGAGAGGAGGTAATAAAAAGAGAAGCCTCAATAAAGTGAAAGACAGCAATCAAACTCACGTGTGCTCGGAATTCAATGGTAAATGACAGCAAAGGCAAACTCATAGGACATCTGTTTCATGTAACACCTTCTGATGCCTCATCATTAAGATGCATTCATGCTAAGTAAAATCATCTTTAAAAGAAAACAGCATTTCTCTGACTACTGGTAAAAGAATCGACCAAATGAGAGGGAAAACAAGTGAGGTCTATTAAATTAATAGGTCTTCCATTTTCAGAATCCGTAATACAAACTTGTCTCAGATACTTAGGGTTACTTGTTTTCACACTAATTGTGATGTTTTCTCTCTGGCTTGAGAGTAGAAGCAATCATTTTTCTCCATACCATTGTACATAAAATAATTATTATGCCTGATATGGAATAATCATTGTACGGTTCTTAAAACCTCTTAAAATGAAGCAATTCTCATATTGATTTCAACCATATGCTATTCTTCCAATCACTACAGTAACTTTTCTTGGCGGATGAAGGATTAAGTGAAAACATAAAAACAGTGAAAGAGTACCAGACCATATTAATCGTTGCAGATGTTGAAATAATGGAATTTGGATTCAAATTTCTCTGACCAAAATTTTTAAAGAACGAAACACTTAAAATTTATTCAAGACCTGGAATACAGCATAGCCTGAGTTAAACCCCCAGGCAGCCCTTCACTACCAGCATTGTTGGCCATTTCATCTGTGACTCGCTTTTCTCTCTGGAAGCGTAGGCAAAATTGTGGGTTCCTTAGGAGTCACCCCATCTTTTTCCCAACTGAAAAGGTACCACATGACTGCCGCTGTTTCACCCTCCTTTTGCTTTTGTACAGAAAAATGGGTAACATCAGGATAGGATTACGCATCGCCCCCTAACACCATCCAACCATTTAAGGATGGGATTCAGACAGTGCTACCTAGACAATGTTGGGATTCTAAGTGCAGCGTTCATTTATATTGTGCTTAGAAACTAAGCATGGAGCAGAAATAAAGAAATATCAATTAATTAAAATATGCAAAATAGTCACATTACAAACCGAGGCAGCTCCAATTCTAAAGGACTAATGGGATGCCAAACAGATATTTATAATAAGAAGACTAGCTAAACGAGACCATATAAAACTTAACTAACAATATGTAATCAATGTAAACAGGTTAAATTAAATAATATGCAATATAAAAGCCAGGGAAACTGGCTTCCCCGCAAGGCCAGTCCAGAAGCCACAGATCCCTGATCAGAGGGATATCCCTATTCCTTTGAAATAAACAAAGCTTTAAGCCTAGCTTTAAAAAACTAAACAGTTGTCTGTCATCCAAAGAGTAAGGGGAAGTTGATTCCAAAGCTCTAGTCCTGAAAGCCTCTCAACCTTGAATTTGCCATTGGAGAAGTGGGAACAGCCCAACAGTACATATTTACAATGGTAAATACAGCCAGATAACTGTATTGCGTCTCTAAAAAGTAAAGTCAGACATCAGGACATGGAGGAAGAAGGTAAAGTAGCAAACCTCCACGGACAGACAGTGCCAGCGACTAGGTTTCCATATGAAAAGTTACCAATTGCTCTACTAAAATATTAGAAGAATGGCAGCTCCATTTGTGTCCTATACTAACTTATGAAGAGATGGATCTGAATGATAGAGCTGCCTCTAGCTAGGGGTATCCTCAACAAGTTGAGATTTTGTCAAAATAACAAAACATACTAATGACATCGTGATATGTGTTTTACCACCCACCCACCCCAATGCTGGTGCCTCTATCCAACTTTTGATTCACCATGATCAAGAACAGAACTGTCATGGCCTTTCCTGCTCTTTCCACCAACATCCTGAAATTCCCTGAAACAGGTAAAATTTGCAAAGTCATAGCAATGATTGGCCTCCATCTTTTTGAGCCTTCCTGCCTCATCTAGATGTTATAAATCCTCAACAATGGTTCCCCTTAAAAGAAGAAAAAAAATTATTATAGGAAGCCATCATTCCACTGAACATCCTATCTAGTTGGAAAGTTCCGAGCATTTTGGAAATTTACTTTGGATTTTCTTGGCCAGTGCAGAACTTTAGAAAATCTTATGAAATATGCAAAAATATGGATTTAATGACAAATGTCTTTTTGAAAACCTACAGTCATCCCTAAAAGGGAGTTTATTTAAGAAAATGGGGAAACACAAGGAATAATGAAAGCAACTACTGTATATATACACCTTTCAGAATAAGATCAATAAAACAAACAAGAACAAAACAATTTAACTAGTTACAAGTTGCCAATCTGAGTAGATTTCTTGGATTTCAGAGTTCATTACAGTGAAAATTATATGAGAACTCTTTATTTCCTATTTACATACTATTAGGTAGGCTCTTCTTTTTCTCTATGAATTTCACAGTTTTATAAAAACTGTAATTAATTATGCTTTTGCTCATCCAGGTAATATGCTGTATTTCTGATGTCAAGAATCTAACTAGCAAATAGCTAGAAGCCAGGTGGCTGAAGCCCTCAGTGACCTCACAGTTAAATGATAGATGAGCTGATCAGTTTTAGCTAGATAACCTATTGTGGAAAAGAGTTTCCTATCTGCACTGAAAGAGGAAGATCAACTTAGTTATTTTCATTTCCCAACATAAAACAAATTAAACACTTTGGATAGGCATGGGCAACTTTCTTCTAGCAGAAGCTGCGTTTTAATGCTTTCTATTTATTTATAGTGTCCAAGAGGCTGCCCTAGAAGGGGTAGGACTAAAATTGTTGACCAGATTATGGAGACGGTATGCATCCCATCAAATCTGACAGAGAGGGTACACTAGGTCTTCTCTGTTAAACAATGCCATCTGGTGGGACTTGTGGTTGGTTGAGTATCTCTAAGACCCGCCACATCTGGAAAGCTGATTTGCATAAGGATCCCAAGTGTAGTTAGATTTGTTTGTTTTATTCAATTTATATAGCCACCCATCTCACATTTGTGACTCTGGGCAGCTTACAATTAAAACATAAATAGTACCAACAAATCAAAAAATAAAATGGCCATACAAACAATACAAACGTTAAAAACAATTAAACCATTAAAGCCATACAGTACAATCCTCAGGACAGCACAGCCATTCAAGAACTGAACAGCCATTTTATGGGCTTGAGGCCACTCTCTTATCCCCAGGTCAGATGGCAAAGGCAGGTCTTTAGGCCCTTCCAGAAGGCCAGCAAGGTTGAGGCCAGCCTGACCTTGGGGAGTGACCTTCTATAGGGTGAGTGCAGCAGATTCAATTGAATGCAAATCCACTTCAAACCTTGATGTTACAGGCAAGCAGGTTTGGGCCACCTGAGTTGACTAAATGGAGATTCAGTAAGAGGAACTGGCACATTTGAGGCATCCTGTACCAATTAGCTGTTGGCATGAGGTTCAGCTACAGGCAGTAATCCTCTCTCTGCCATTTATTTTCTGATGAAATTTATCCAGTGGTCAGGCTGGGCTGGTTTTGAGGTTGCCTTTTAACATAGAGGCTGAGCAGAACAGTCACCGTCCCTGAAATACCACGTGGTTCAGCTGTGGGTCTTATTGATGCTCTTTTCTTCTTGCCTTCTACTATGAAAAACATGCAAAGCCAAGGCCTTCAAGAGAAGATCCATTTGCCTGAAAGAAAGCTTGCCCATTATTACCAACCTTCTCAGCTAGATGCCTCTCCAGCTGCCACTTCAGACTCTGCCCATGAAAAGGCAAGACCTTGGCAAATGGGAATGGCTTTTGATGGAAATCAAAACTGTCCATTCCACAAAGAGTAAAATGCCCCCCTTTTCTAACTGCATTGGTAACATCCCCCGATTATCCATTATCTTATATTTTAATGGCATATTTGTTTTGTGGTTTATTTGTTCAGTCAGCTGCTGCGAGCTGGTGAAGGTTAAAATGGAAAAGGCTTCTGTCCACTTTTAACTTCAACTAATTGTAGCTCATCAAGTGTCACCGTGCACTTGATGAGCTACAATTAGCTGGTGTGGTTTATTGAGCTAGTATTCCTTTGTCTTTACCAGCAATCATCCTGCTGTCCTCTGGTATGCAGTTTTTGGTAAGAAGCTCTTCTATATTTCCCCAAATTCATACTGAAAAAACACTTTTCTTTGGCCCTGGTTCTGCTCCCATACTTTACCAATTTGGTGAAACAAATATTAAGAAAGCAGACAACAAGAATTCTTCAGGACAAAAGGAAAGAGACAACCTGAGGGCACCACAATCGTAAAAGAACAGGAGGAATGCAAAATATAAAAGGAGAGTATAAGATCACTATTAGTAAGATATATTGGTTTTATATACTTTCTGGTAACTCTTAATTGTAAAAGAACAACATAAAATGTTTCAGATTATTTAAATGGGGGAGAAATACAGTAGAATTTGGCCATCACTATACAGAAGGATAGTGTTGTTTTTCCAAGACTAAAGGGTTGAACAGCAAAATGCACATGCCTAGAATAACTACGAGCGAAACAGTGGAAAAAACTTGTACTCCCTCCTCCCTGGTTTGCAACAAACCATGGTTTGCCATTAAATCAGAATAAACAGATTGTGGCTTTCTTGTGGCTT
This sequence comes from Python bivittatus, assembly GCF_059951505.1. Classification (NCBI taxonomy): domain Eukaryota; kingdom Metazoa; phylum Chordata; class Lepidosauria; order Squamata; family Pythonidae; genus Python; species Python bivittatus. Next base: position 3,172,449 of record NW_028277040.1, on the reverse strand, counting down.
GCCCTTTAAGCCAGAAATTGCAAACAAGCTTCAAAATGTTTCAGGAAAACAAGGAAGCAACAGTGCTTTAACTATGGATTGATCGAATGAAGGTTCTGGCCCCAATAATCATGGGGAAGAGGAATGTGGATACAATAAATAACATTAGTCCTACTCAAGCATTTAGTCTGAATGCATGGGAATATAAAATGTGTAAAGGGTCAGGAGGCCATATATCCTTTCCCCTCATCATCTTGCATCTCTGCATCTTGCATCATCATCTCTACTTCTCCATTCCAACATCCCTTCTCAGTGTCCAAAGGGGATAGAATAGAGGAATAGAGGCAATGAAAGTGGTATACGTGATCCCAGTCCCCTACACCAGGGAGGTGCAACCTAGTTCAGCTTGAGGGCTGCAGGTGGCCACAATCTCAGAAACAGGTGGACTATGACCAAAGAGAGAGAGAGAGAGAGAGAGAGTTGAGTCTGAAGGAAAAACTACATTTCCTTTCATTTAAATTCTCTATAATTAATATATTATTATTTTGTTTACTTATTTTGTCCTTTTGTCACATTAAAAAGTACAGTTGAGTAATTACTTTTGACCCCCATCCAAGGCTTTGAGGGCCACCTCCAACCCTGGTGGTCAGTCAGATACCTCTTCCCTGCATACTTGGGGTCCTTCTGCATCAAGCTGAAGACCTGAATAGGGATACTGTCTTGGAATAGTTGGTTCCTGTTCCAGATGGTGCAATTTTCCTTAGACTGCAACGGTCAGGGGAAAAGATAGACGAGAAGCCACCTGAGAGTCAAGCTGAGAAGGGCAATCAAAATACAGATGACTCAACTTGTGGTAATGAAGATGAGGTTTGCAAGGAAAATCAAGACCCAGGCAACAAGCCCATTAAAACTCTTAGTCAGAGGGTCCAGGAACAGGATACAAGGGAGACAATTACAGGAATACAAAGAGTACCATATTTCCACCAACTGGCTGTTTTTGTATAAACACTGTAGCACTTGCTTGAGATGAGAGGCTACTCAAGAGCAACATCTTTTCCTAATTATTTCTTCTCTGCAATATGACAGTTATGTACCTTTCTCTTGGACTTGGGTGATAGATCCAAAATATAGTCTCTTCTCTGCTCCCTCTGTTGGGGCCTGTATCTGCAGACTGAGTGGTTTTCAAGGACTTCCCACTGCTAATTTTCCTCCCTGAGGATAGGCCAGCTGAGAAGGTCCTGACACACAGAATGGGAGATACTGGATTTAATCATAAAAGCATGCCCAAAGTACACTGTATGACATTGTCAAACATGATGACAGATTCCTTCACTTCTGCTCTGCTTTTGTTCCTCCATTCAACTATTCTTTTGGGCATGATTGTTGTTAATAAAATCATGGACAGAGTGGACAGATCATAGATTTCATAGCTGAGTCATAGCACTACATTTGGGATAATCAGATGGAATGGATAGGGAAGCGATTCAGCATACACACACAGTTTCTTCACAGGACACAATTTACAGAACTCAACTGTCACAGAATATAGATAACGACTATTAATAATTTTAAAAGGACCTCAAAGAGACACATGGTACTTTAAGTGTTCCCTACAAATACTTGCAGAAAGTAGCAGATCAATTCAGTGCACATGCCTGGATCCAAGAGTGTCTGCAAGTGAGGTCAAAAAAGGTAAGATGGCCAGTACAACATGCACTTCATCTCTGCCTGGATCTGTTGAGGATCCATCCAGAAACCAGAGCAGCTGAGACATTTTTGTAGAGAAGGAGGATAGAACTTGACTTGAAGCAGAAAGCCTTTCAAGAGGCCATTAAGCGCTTTTCAAAAATTTTAAAAACAAAGAAATTCAACATGTGAGGAGGGAGTTGAGTGTATTACTTGTATCCCCTTCCCGTCACTCTCCATCCAGAGGAATAACTTTGAAATGGTGGAACTACCTTTTTGTGATCATACTTTTCATGGTTTAAATCTCTGGGAAATCAGGAGTTTAAATTATGAGAACCTTCAAAGAAAGAGAGGATTCTCTGTGTCAGAAAGTCATCCTTCATGTGCAGGGGGTGAGGCAGAGGGAGTACCGCCAATGGGCAGGGGGATGCTTTTCTCCTCTTCACACACACAACAGGCATTTTTTAAAAAGGTCTTTACTCTTGAACTAAATCTAGCAATTGTGGCAATAGCTGCAACCTTGGGTACAAATAAACTGTTTAAATCAATTGACTTCAGGGGTACTGAAGCAAACTGCATAGGATTAAAAGCCTAGACCTTCTTCACATTTCCTTTGACAGAAAGAAATATATGCTCGCTCCAAAGCACAGCGTGGAAAAGGCAAGTGAGAAATAGACAGCGGTTGTTTCATAGCTAATTTTGTTCAGTTCCTGTAGTGTGAGCATTTTTGTGCCCATGGAGAAAATGTTTGTCAGCTTGGAAACTTGCAGAAACTCTTTCTTCTTGTCCTGATTTTTGTAAAGTCAGTTTTCTTCACACATTAGATTTCTCTTTCTGGGCAAAATGCCAAGTCATGTGAAGAAATTCAAAGCTGTGCGTGAGATCTGTCTGAAGCACCCTCTCTTTGCTTTGTGGAGCCATCCTGAGTTAGAGTGAGGGAGAAATCTGATGCGGGGCATCTGGCTGTTCCACTGGAAGTCTGCTGAAACGGTTCCTGAGACGTGGCTTCCCAAATTCCTTGGCACTTGATAGAGTAGCCTTGAAGATCGTTTGTAACTAATGCAAAGCATCCCTTTAAGGTTTCTCACAGCCTCACTGCCCAGGTATTGTAGTTGTGTCCTATTTAGCAACCTTGTAGGACCTTTCCATGCAACTCTTTAAGAGCAATTTGCTAAATCAAGGAACTAGATAACATCCCCATTCTCTGCCACCCTCCAATGTGAAGATCTGTACAATGATTACAGCATGTAGTTGTATAATTGTCACAGGCTCCCATTTCTTGAGATCGTAGATAATTTTGCATGGTCTTTATTTTTAGGGGAACTGACCCAGAGAATGTAGATTAGAACCTGTCTAACCTTTGCATTATGTTCTTTTCCAGGTTTTGCCATGCAGTTCTTAGCTTAAAATAGGCAGAGAAAAATGGCATTTATTAAAAATGCATTTTGTGAAAATGTTCACAAAAATATACAGGGAAGTACGTAATTTAATTTTTTAAAAGAATGAATAACAGGCACACTGGACAGAATGGACTTATTTCCCTGCGTGTTATTAGGGATGGATAGATTTGTTTAATTCCAACTTCACTTGATTCTCAACTCTCCCCCATCCACCCACCCCACAATCCCACATTAAGCTCAGTTTTGTCCATTTCTGCATGGACAATTTAAAAAAAAGAAGCTTTTTTTGTCTGAATTTGTGCTGCATTACATTTTTGTATGAACTTTTCTTAACATATACATTTTCCAAACAATTTGAATGTGTGCTGATTCAGTTCAGATTTTGTCTCTCTATGTGTATTTTGGGAGCGAGTTATGTCCCACTGAAGAAATTTTCACAGGAAAAAAATGTAACTCAAAGGAGTTATTTTAATTAAATATAAGGTGGCTGGTAATGTTTTCTTTCTTTTGCTTATTTTACAAGAAAGCCATCTCATAGTTTAGATAAGAAGAATATCTGAACATTCTTTAAATATTGCCTGCCTTCGACAGGAAAGCAGAATGAGAGAAATAGTTCTCACACATTGACCTCTCATGGAAGTTCTGGTTAAAGTTTAACATTTAACCAGTGCTAGAGAGAGATGGTCCAGAACAGAGGATCAATGAACACAGTTGATATTATTTTAGCTAGAGGAAGAGCACAGGGTTCAATTTGAATTGAAACTACTGTGCCCAGTTTGAGGGTGGGGGGAGCTTAAGACTTACCCCCAGATGCTTCAGTTTCTGCATGCAACATTCAAAAAGGTTAAAACAAACTCCACTGATGTCAGTGGAGATCCTTTTTCATTTTTTGACTGAGAACCATATGCTTCCTTTAATTAAAATGAAATCAGCAAAGTTGTTTATATGGTGCATAATTGATGTGTGCTTTGATCCTATCATAGAATCCATATCATAGAGTTGGAAAGGGCCATTTAAGCCACCCAGTCCAACTCCCTGCTCAGTGTATGGGAATGGATCCAAATTAAAGCATCCCAGCCAGATGGCTGCCTAGCTTCTGGTTTGTAAGGGCTGAGACTGCCAAGGCAGAACTCACTGTTTTCCTGATGGTCCAGAACAGTTATGTTAAGAACTTCTGGGAGCTTTTGGGAGCTCCCAAGGCTATCAAAAGACAGGCCAAGCATCTGTTAACTTGGAATGGCAAGAGGAAAAAGCCTAGAGCTTAAACTCTGGAGTATGTGCGCACACGCACCCCCCCCACACACACTTCATTGCACTACAGTAGGCATTACCTGTCGTGTTTGAGGCTTCATTCTGGCCTTCAGTCAAGATTCTAATCTCATCAAGTCATGCATTAGGATCTTCTGCCAAGTCAAGTGCTGAATAAGTGCTTAAGTGTCAGGAGAGCTGGGTTTTACTGCTGAGCCCTGGGGTGAAGCCTTGCATGCCTAAAACATAGTCAGTGAAACAGACCCCGCCCTACCTCTCTGGATAATGTGTTCACTGTCAAACAAACCATATTGTTAGGGAGCTGTTTTCTAACATTTGGTTGGAATCTGTCTTACTGTAACATAAATTCATTATTTTTGCGATTACACCCCAGAATAAAAGAACAGGTCTGGATTTTCTTCTGCATTGTCATCTTTCCATTATTTTCATATCAGAGGCCCACTTAGTCTTGTGGAAAAAATATTGGAATAGGAGTTGACCAAACTGAACATGAACCAGCAATTTTAGACATCATCAACAGAACCCTAATTTCCAAATCAAGGAAAGTGTTTTTTTCTACTTTATTCTGCTTTGAACAGACTCTATCTTGTTCTTGTTGAATTCTGGGCACCACACTTAAGGAGGATTCAGAGAAACTGGAACATGTTCAGAGAAGGACAACAAGGACAACTGGAAAACGAGTTATGGCATTGTTTGACTACCTACTCTGTTACCTTTTCAGTCCCCGCAAATGGACATTTTTAGTGTCCTTTGCAATTTAATTTATTTATACAACTATTATTGTGCTCTGTTTTAAACTAGGCTGTTCTCTATAATTCTTATTTGTTACTTTTAGCTGTTGTGTAATTTATTGTTTTAGTATAATTTGTACAGATTTTTATTCTTCTTTTGTACTTCACCATGCATGCTTCCAATTATAGGGTGACCATGCATTTTCAAAATAACAAATGCATGATTCTATATTTTATAAATAACAAATACATAACACAAATACATATATTGTTGGAATACATATTTGTACAATTACTGAGTATTTTGCAGAGATGATTCAGTCCTCTGAGGCCCACCTGAAGTGAAATAGAGCAGTCTAGACATGGGTTAACATCCATCAGAAATGACAGTGGATCAAAGTGATTGGCTGGTATCATGACCCATTTAAACAACTGAAGGGCTTTGTGTAAACTGATACCTGCTGAGGAGAGGTCAGGGGGAAAGGAATGCCAGGAATGTTTAGTAGGTGACTGACCAGAAAAGGAGAACCAAACCATATAAGGGCATAAGAAAAAACCTCATCTTCATTATAATGTTAATTAGTTCTGCCCTTTTAAGAATACTATAAAAGACTGTTTTTGTCTCCAAGGGTGTGCCACCCTGCTCTCTCTTGGTGCATGGTGTGAGCACCCAGACTTTTGCTTGGCCAAATAAAACGCTGTTTAGAGAAGTCCCTGCTTGAAATCCTTTTGTGCTGATTGATTGATTTCAAGTTTTCTGGGTAGCTGTGAACCTTACACAACTACAAAAATCTTCTGTTCTGAGATGGGATTCACCAGTCTTGCCAATCCTGTTTTAAAACAACATAGAAATTATACTAGGCCAATCCCAGAATTGCTTCAGCAGCTTAGCATACCAGCTGCCAAACTGATTATGTATAGTCTGGATAGATAAATCTTGATTTCACATATGCGTACATTATGTTTTTCAGACTTCTGGCATGCTTCATGTTGTTTAGTGGTCCCAGCGTGATCACAATTAAGAAACACAATCTCATCAAATGCCCATCAGCATGCTAGCCCATAAACACTTTAAATAAGTATAGCTAATAAAACCTAGTTTATTAGCCACCTTTTTGTAATATTTTTTTGCAGTCACTTCTGTCCTTCATTGACAAAAATAAATCCTCAGTTATTGCAATGCCAGCTTCATTCACTCCCCTGTAATGTGGCAAGTAATTAAACCCTTACAGCAACAGCAGGGGTTTCATTGCCTAACAGCAGCTCATCTTCTGTTCCTTTGGCTCATCCAGGGAGATAAGGTTTAAATACCAGTTCATTCAAAGGCCTCAGCAACAAAACTTTACTTTATGGTTCATCAGTTGGACACTGTTGAACATTTTAAGTTTCTTGCCTTTTCTTCTTTCACCTTCCTTAAGATTCTCCTCATAGGCTATCCCTCTGTTTTTCTAGAAATGTCTTTTGTTGAGTCTTTCTTTCCTCTACTTTACTTTTTCCATATTTGTTGTCTTTCTGCCTGCATTATTTCAGATACAAAAGACACAGTAAAATGAGTAGAGATTATCAGAAAATCTGTGGTTTCCTTTCAAACAAAATTGTATGCTCTGCCACTAGGAAATCCATTGTGACACCCAGGGGCATGTAATTCACAAGAGTAAAAATATTTGCAAATTAAATCTGCACATCTTTAATTTTAATATTTATTGTGACCACTCTTGAATGTTTGATAATAACTCGGGATAGAGTGTTCCTGAGTGAGCTAATAGGGAAAGCTAAAGGAGTTTGACAGAATAGTTTAAAGGAGAGTCCCTAAAATATTTTCCCTCTAAGTCAAGAGTTCAAACTTGGGTAACGTGAGAGCCTAAGAAAGGAACATGAAGAAATAAAGTCTTTCTATTGGTGGCACTAATACAACAGAGGGAATATGAAAGAGCAGTTATGACCTGTAATGTTTGTGCCAGATTTATTTTGTTTGAAAACAACTTGGCCTGTATTTGCCGCAAATGCAACCTCATAGTAATACTTGGAAAAAAAAAAAATCAAAGGGCTGGAGCAGCAATGACCACACTTTAGCTAATCAAGAAGAACAAGAATTTACCAGTTCAAAGGAAAGGAGGCTCTAACAAAAACTGATAGTGGAAACAACTCTTCATAAAGAGGAGAAGCAAGCAGAGAAGCAAGCCCAGTGGATGGGAGTAACAATCAGAAGCAAGAGATGTAGAAGATCCTCTGCCTCACTGGAACTCTGAAATAGTTTTCAGAGGCCTTTGTAGATATAACAGACTCAGTTCAGGGGAAGAAAAAGAGACACTGCAGAGCTAAAGACAAGACAGTGAATCCCTACAGGAAGAACCATGATCAAGGATGTGCCAACAACTTCCAAGACTTATCAAATCCACTGGTAGGTACTCTTCTAGCTAATATAAGCAAGGGCAAATGATACTCTAGCTACAACTGTATCACTACTGATTTTGAAAATATGGTAAGGAAGCTCAAGAACTTGGAGGCTCAGGTGGCATTCTCAATCATCCTTTCAGTCCAAGAAAGAGGACCAGAAAACAGAACTATCTCCAGTTGTCTCTGTCCACCCAACAGTACGGGCATGCTCCACATTCCTTCTTGAAACAATGTCAGCTTCTGGAGCCTAGAAGGTGTGCCTTTTCTCTTGTGTGCCTGCCTTGTGGAATGATTCCCCCCCCCCCCCCAAGATTTGACTGGTCCTGACCCTGTTAACTTTCAGGAAGTCTTTGAAGACCTGGCAGTGGGGCCAGGATGAGCTCATCCTGAGAGGTGTAGGCTATGTTGGTGTGCCCCAGCTGGGTGCTTTGTTGTTGATTCCAGGTTGTTTTGTTACTGGGGATTTTGTAATACTGTTTTTATTGCTGTACATTACCCAGAGTCACACTTTTTGCAAACTACGTGGCCATATAAATCCTGTAAAATAAATAAAATCCATGGGAGTTCATAAAGAAGAAAATACTAAAAATGCAAATGCAAATGCAAACAAATCTAGTCACAAAAAATATGAAGGACAGCAGAAAAAGCCAATGTGGCTATACAAAAAGTTCAATGAAGATATGATAACAAAAAAGAACATGTATAGGAAACAAGAGGAGGACTGGGGCATGGAAGAAAAGTATAGGCAGGACATCAGAACCATAGAGCTCATGTTCAAAAAGTGAAAGCTACCAAAGGATGCCAGGAACAAGAGAAACAGCTTCTTAGATGTGTTTAGAATAAAAAGAAAACCAGTAAACCAACTGCTCCATAAAGAAGGCAAAATGATAACAGAACAAAAAGGCAGAGCTATTAATGTCCTGTTTGGGCTCAGTCTTCTCCAATAAAAAAAATAAGTGTCCTGCCAGGTAAATGTGAAGAGCAGCATGAAGGGGCAAGACTGAAGCTTGGGAGTGATAGAAACATGTTCATGAAATACCTCTTTACTTTACTTTGAATGAGGTTGGACCTTCAGGATCACATGAATTGCACCCTAAAGTACTAGAGTAATTACTGATGGTCTAGTCGGACTCTTATATATTATCTTTCAGAAATCCCAGAGAAATGTGCAACAGTCAAGCAACCAATGGAGAGAAAATGTCCCTATCTTCAAAGACAAGGAGGAAAAATGGAGCAAACTACAGAATTGATCCTAGAACAGATCAAAAAGAGATCAGTTTGTAAGCACCTTGAAAAGAATGTGATAATTACCAGAAGTCACCATGGATTTGTCAGGAACGAATCCTGCCAAACAGATTTTAACTCAATTTTATTGGATAACTTCTTTTACTGAATAATAGATTGAGCGAATGCTATAGGAAACATGTACCTTTTTATTAATATTAAGAATAAATTAATAATACACAGATATAATATCAGTAAGTGGACAGAGAAATTGCAGAAGTTGTACAGTTAATGCTCAATATATTGTTGATGAAGAATTAACCATAAAAAACAGAATACATTATTTTTAACAGAAAGGAAAAGGATTTTAAAGGTCTTTTTAAATCTCTGACCTAATGCCAAAATTGCCACTATTTTATTAGTTAAATATAAATTACCAAACAGAAAAAAAGAGAAGAAAACTTACTAAAACATTACTGAGTAAATAATAGAAATATATATCTTGACTTCAGGAAAGCATGCAACAGCACATTCTATTCAATGCTGGTTAGCAAGACAGTTAAGAGTAGGTTGGACTGCATCTCAGAACAAAAGAACAGGACTGGACCTTCATCTGTGTGATAATCTTTCCATTATTTTCATATCAGAAGTCCACTTAGTCCTTTCCTCTCAAGGCTAAATGCATCCGTTTCCTTCAATCTTTCTTCATTTGAGTGAATGAAGTTATTGCTGCGAAGGTCCTTGGAGAAGAATCTCCACTGATGATCTCAAGGTTCAGCTCGGAAATAAGATTGTACACAAATCCCCTTCAAAGGACCTCCAGAAGCAGTTACAGCTGCAGGGAAATGCTGCGGTGGTAATCCAATCTGACTTATTGCCCAGGTCAGAAGAGGTTTTTTAAAGCTGGAGCTTCGTTCTCCTATTGATCACTGGGGACAGCCAACACTAGTTGTAATCCCATTTTTCCTCCAGGAGAATGGGTTAAAAGCTAAAGAGTTATGATGGAAAAGTATGTTTTCTTTGAAACTGGGTGTAATGGGAGTTTTATTCCTTGAAAACTGATTTAATTGAGGAAAGGAATCTTAGGGTGGGGTAGAATTTTAGGAAAAAAATCCTGAAAAAATTTATTTCTCAAAGAGTTGGGACTAGTTAACTTAGAAGCTGAAGTACTTGCCAGCTGAGAAAGAAATAGTATGGGCCTGACAAAAGGAACTAAAAGAAAAAGAAAAAGATAGGTGCTTGCATCTTGGTGAGGGAGCGTATGTGTTTGAGGGGTAAAAAACAAGGAAATTACTGTTATGAAGAAAAGTAGAAAACAGCAATACATAGAGGACCTGAGGAAGATTTTTTTTTCAAGATTGGAATAATGCTCTTTCTTTGGCTTTAACTGCTAATTTATTTTGTTTTTTTAAAGAAAGTCTGCACAACTGTTAAGTGAATTTTTCCAACCAGAGAGTTTTAACAAGTTTCATTTAAATTAGGGCTATCAGGGGGACCAGTAGATGGCGCCAAAGAAAGTTTTCTGTATCTCTTTGCTGCTATCTAGGACTACAGTAGTCTAGATTTTGTAGTTCAGAACTGGTAGCTCTGCTTAAATATCCCTTTCTCCCTTTTTCTAGGATTCTAGGCTACAAACTAGCCTAGAATAAAGAGCAAATACCAGGGCTCTGAAAATCCATACAATCACTAGGTGGGAGCAGACCGATACAGGCCGCTTTAACTCTCTGTTATCGTCCAGCAGCTGTCTGAACTTTTGCATCCCAGATCCAGTAGCCCTGAGAAAGACTTCAAAATCTGAGATCTTCCTTCTATGTCAAAGAGGTTCTTTTGTTCGTATAGAAGGCCAATCAATAATGTCATACGAGCCCCAGCAGCAATCTGAAATGATGTAGCCCTTGCACAAGATTTATTACTTCCCTGGCAATAAGGCCTTGGAGAAGAAAATAAAAGAGCATTTGCATCATTATACATCAGGGCAGTTGCAGCAGTGATGGCAGTGGATCACATCAAGGAGTAAATAACGTTTGCTTTCTTCTTAGTTTTTCCTTGGCACAGTTCTTCTAGCCAGTGCTGATTGGATCTGATTATGAATAAAAGCAAAAACCAAATAGAATGACATGCTTTAGAACGAATGAGAGCTATATTCTAAACAGCAACTTTTGGAGACTAGATTGTATCAGTTGCAGCCAGTGCCAGGCAGCCCACTCACAATCCCCTCTGCAATTTTTATGACTGCCAATTTTGCAATGAATAAGCATTGTAATACTTTTTTTATCTTCCAATTTATAGAGTTTGGCAGAACAGCATGTGCTAATTTAAACAGCTGAAAAGAGGAGGGAAGGTACCAAGCATGGATAATTAGGGACCACTTCTGTCAATCTGAGCCTCAAAGTTAACAGAAAAGTTTTTTTCTTATTTATGTGATTAGCGTGATGGTGATGGGGGCCATATGTGTTAACATCTGTACCAGGAGATCTAGGACTAATCATGCAGAATGAATGAGATTCACTCAATGCAGTGCCATCTCCTTCCATATGCTTAGCTGAAAATTGCAGGTGGTTATCAGTTATCAGGATATCGGGAAGAGACATATGGCGCTATTATCTTCAGAGGGGAGCCTTTGTCTGAATTGAAGATTATGGACAGTTAAAATATATTACTGCTAGCACGCACAAACATACTCTTGCATTACACATAGCTGGCAACTGTAGTTTCACAGTTTCCACACTTGGCCAACATCCTCTCAACTTATGTTTTACCTATCATGTACAAACTGTTGGAACTTGTGTGGAAATTAAACATTGGCATCTAGAAGAGTATATTTTTATGGATGAGTGAAATCATTCTATTTTGTCTCTGTGCTGTTTTCGTAAGTTTTATTTATAATTTTGTTCTGTTCCAACATTAGTCTATGGCTTTAAAAAATCCTCCCAAAATATATACTTAAATTTGTATAGTAAACATAGCCAATGCACATTCCTCTCAATGTGTACATTGATGGTTGCGTGTGATATATACATAATTTATGTAAACTACCAAGTAATGTATGATACCAGTTAGAGAAAACAGGTGGATATTGCTTATCTGTTGTCTGTGAGATCAAATTAAATAGTAATTTCCAAATATCAAGTATCTCACATTTTCTATTTCTTCATCTCCTTTACAGAATTGTGCTGGCAGCATCTCAGGAAGAAAATAAGCAGTGATTCTTCATAGTGTTGCTGAGACTAGAAGAAATGTAGCCCAAAATAAAAGTAGTTTGGCTTGAAAGAAGGCATAATTGGACTTCTTGAATTGTTTTAGAAACAGTTACTTGACTTACAATAAATCTAACTTTTATATACCCATTTAACATTTCCTGTCCCCATAAGGAAGTGGGGGAAAAAGAGGGAGCAACAGAGTTAGCATGGCTAGAGCAGCCCCATTTAGGGTCTGTTCTAGCAAGTCATCTCAGTGTCCAGAGGGACTGCATGAAAAGTCCATCAATTTGTGGATTTCTTTTTTTTTTAACAGTACATCCTAATTTGCCATATACTTTTTGGAAAATTACTGAAAAGGACTAGTCTGTTAACTAAATTTGTATACTCTCAACCTTTGAACTCTAAACCAGCAGAAAGGAAAGATCAGATAATATTCCCTGTGGTCCAAACTGAGTTACAGTATTTTGTAGTAAGATATCATTGTACAATATTAGTAATCTTGCAATATAGAAAAATAGGTAAGCTTCATCACTACTGTATTATATTGTGTGTGTGTCTATGTATGTATATATGTGTGTATACACACACACACACACAAACACTTTTTATTTTTCTTCTACTTTTGTATCAGTTTGTAATATTTAGTTTTTCTAGTGCATAATTTGGTTGAATTATTTGAATGGAATTTATAATGTTTTGCTTTTTGTGTTCTATTTCTTTAAGATTTTCTTAAAGAGAATCTTGCAAATTTATGTATATTTCATCTCATCCCCAATACTATTTTCAATTCAGTTCAGTTTATTATGATCAGAGATCAGCCAGAAATAGTACAATTCAGAACAAAATATAAATTAAAATATAAATACTATATCCCAATATACCATAAACACCATTAGTATAAATTAAAACCCTAACAACAAATTGCATTGTTGATAAGCAAGATAGCAACATTTTGCAACCTGAACTGTTATTTCAAGCGTTTTGTGTTAGCAAGTAACAACAAAACATAAAAGGAAGCAGATCTACCCAGATAGCTACTAGAATTGGCATAACGAGGATTGATCTCAAAAATTTTGTTTGCACAGTTTCCAGTGTATCCTTCTTTGCGTAAATTCCTACTTGTGCCCCATAAAGGATTTGGGCCAGCGGGCCTCAAAAAGTTTTAATGCTGCAGGGATTAATTGTCCTCCGCTTGTGTAAAAGAAGCGCTTAAGAGCACTTGTAGACCTAACAGCTAGCTGTACTATGTGATTCTGGTACACTTTCCAAGTGCCTTTAAAGTGGAAAACCACCCCAAGATATTTAAATGCAGTAGCCTGCTCTAATTTGTGCCCTTCTACTCTTATTGGGTGGCTCTCTGAGCAAAGACCAGAATTTTAGATTTATAAGAAATATGAAGAACCACATGATTTTGTCTGCAGTACCAAAATATTGTTGCTATTGCTGTTTTCAGCCCAATAGGAGTTTGTGAATTATAGTGGCACCATCAGCGTAGATTATAGGGATTTTGCACCCTGATAGTTTAGGTGCGTGGAAATCCGGACTATGAAGAAGGTCCACCATTGAACTGATGTGCAAGTTGAAAAGAGAGGGGCCAAAAATACATCCTTGTTGCCCTCCTTTCTGAACACTCACTGTGCCAGAGAGGGACCCTTGGGGATTGCACCTCACCCTTAAGGTGGTGTTGGAGTATATTTTCTGTATCAGAAAGAAGAGGCGCCTGTCAATACTTGTGTTTTTTTTAATTTTTCCCAAAGGGCATTCCTGGAAATTGAGTCAAAGGCATGTTTAAAATCTAGAAAGGCCAAGAGGAGGGAGGATTTCTTTTTATGGGTGTATTTTTGTGCAAGATGGTAGAGCATCAGAATGTGGTCTGCTGTTGACCTCCCTTCTCTGAATCCTGCCTGCTCATCCAGAGGGTGAGCCTGGATTATGCCCTCTGTCTCTATCCAGTCTTGGAGCTTATGATTTAAATGTTTAGCATATAATTTGCTAACCACACTCAAAAGGCTTTAATTGCATGGATCGTTCTTATTGCCCTTTTAATAAATTGGGACTATTATTGCCAGCCCCCAATCTTTTGGAACATAACCAGTCTGATCTATGAATGTAAATGGGGATGCTAGCAGAGGTATCCACTGACTGGGATTCTTTTTAATTATTTCAGGCAGAACACAGTCAACACCTGGAGCCTTGGTCACCTTAAGGGATTCAATCAATCAGGTTACCTCTTGCACAGACACAGGGGGCCAATTCTGACCTTGGTCCTGGTCAATGTCACTCTCATTTATGTTACTAGCAGGGTCCATGTACAATCCTCTAAAATATTCCTCCCAGGCTTGAATTGGTACTTGATTGAGTGGGGCCTTCTCAGCCTTCTGGCTAAGATCAAGTGTACTATCTGTCCTGGATAAAGTTTCAAAACAAATTGTGAAGCAGCATGTCTGTGAGAACTTTATCACTAGGAGCCAGCATGAGTTTGTCAAGGATAACTCATGTTAGACTACCTTTTTTTTTTTTTAGTGACTATTTTGGTAGATTAAGGGAAATACTATTTTGGCAGATTAAGGGAAAGGTGTGGAGACAGTGTGTACTTTGTTCTCAGTAAAATGTCTGACAAGGTCTCTTATGATAACTTTGCTGATATCCATTCATACACGTGGACCAGTAAAACTGCAACTGATTGAACAATTTACCCAAAGATGTTTGTAAGTGATCCTGAAGCAGAAACTATTGAGTGGGGCCCCTGAGGCATCTGTCCTTAGCCCGGTGCTATTTAGCATCTTTATAAATGACCTAGAAGATGGAATACTTATCAAATTTGTAAGTTCCATCAAGCTAACATTATTGGCTTAGAGGACAAAATCAGAATTAAAAATTGCTTGAATATTGGGCTAATGATCAACTGTGACATGTAAGGTCCTGTCCCCGGACTGGAAAAATCAAATGCAGTACCGGGCTGGGGAGACCTGGTTGGTGGAAGCCCTAGTACACCATCAGGTGAACACAAGCTGTGTGATGCAGCAGCAAAAAACAGTGTAAGCTTGGGCTGCATTAACAATAGCATGACATCCAAATCATGGACGTAATAGTTTTACTGTAGTCTTCACTAGTTAAATGGCACTTAGAATATGGTACCTAGTTCCGTTCATACTTCTGATGTCTCATGGCTAGTAGCCCTTGCACTGATATGCTCACTAGCCATTCTCTCTCCCTTTTCATTCACCAGTCAGATAATTACAATTTGCTGTGTGAGTCTACGCGTGCTAACGGGAAAGTAGGTCTGACTGAAAACAGTGGGGCTAAGGTCAGGTATGGGATTTCAGCCTAAAGCTGACATTTGTGACCACCTATAAAAATAGGACATGCATTTTTGAGTAGTGGGGAAGAGGGATAAATGTGACATGTAAGCCACAATGAAAATAATTAACAATACATCTTCCTAAGCAAGGATGTATCTGTTAAAGTTTATTTGAAAACACCATACTCAAGTACATTTTGATAACTTCCATTTCTTCCCAGTTTATCTGCTTTAAGCTGTTGTAACACTATCTTTTTTCATGATGTATATACTTTGATCCTCTATTGGGATAATTTTCCTATTGAAGATAGAGTCCATTCAGCCACAGTTAAGATAATCAAACTATCATTTGTGTCCCTAGAACAAAGCACTAATTTTGCCAGCTGCATCCGATTCAGCATATCAGCCAAGCATTTTGTTGTAGCAATAGGAAATGGGCAGGAGCCTCCAAATCTGGGTTGGAATTTTCTCTCTGCTTTGTTTTTGACTCTCATTCACACTGGTACTTGACACTAAAAAGAGTGACATTTCTGATTAGTTGCAAGCGAGACAGTTGTTTGAACATTGGGGGTGGGGGGGGGATAAATTGTGAAGGGCATATAATAACAATTTTAAGTAATCCACAAACTTCAGCAAGGAATAAACATCAATTAAATTATTCTGAAGTTAGCAGTGACTACTTCAAATATTAAGAAACAGTATTTGAACCTATACAGATAGCAGCACCTGGTCATCCTCTTCTGGGCCTGGAAGCCAAACAGGTTAATACTTGGATGGAGACCACTAGGGAATTCTAGGGCTGTAGACTAGACTTAGAAGTTGAGAAAACCTCCCCAGAGAAAGCAGTGGCAAAACACTTTTGTACTGCTTGCAAGAAAATTCCATGGATATGTTTTATACTAAATAAAAATCAAACTTGTTTCAAGAGTATCCTGCCGTTGACTTATACAAGAGTAGAATTTGCTCTTAGATCTCTTTGTCCTTCTTTCTGGGACCCAACCCAGGTACATCAGCCAATTCCTATAGACTGCAACGTTAATCTAGTGACTCTATGTGAAGCTCCAAATCTTACTTTTCAGAAGTACAGCATTATAGACCTAGACTCTGTCTTCACAGAGGAGAAAATGAGGCCCATACACTCAAAGGTCTCAGGTAAGAAATGATTTGCATCACCAATATTGTAAAAAAAAAAAAAAATACAATATTTTTTTAAAAATTTACTACATAGAAACATAACAGTATGTTACCATTAGGGTTTCCCAGAGTTAAATCATTTTTGTATTTAGATTTTGCGGGGCTATAGTGAAGTCTGAGCATTTGGAAGCAGGTAAAATTTTTGTTTGGTCTTGCAGTTAGTTATACATTCAGATACAATAGCTTTCTTATTTTATATTTTATATAAAAACTATATTGTTTTTGTTTATGTATTTATTATTTATCTCAACTTATGAAGCTAATTATTTAATATGTAAATATATAAGTATATTTATAGGGGTTTTTTCAGCTGAGGATGGCACTGGACATAGTGATGACTGCAGGAGCTTGCTTTCATTGTTGTATGCAGGTACAAAAGGTGGGGGACTTGTGTCACAAAGCTGCAACTCTGCTTTTGTTATTCTGACACACACACACACACACACACAGAGGCACTGCTGACTGGGCAATTGTAGACATGCCAGGAGCCACAATAAGAAAGGCCACATCAGAAAAGTGGGTAGGCTCACTTTCTTCAAAAATTATACTCAAAAAGATTAATTTGTCATGTCTTTTAAAAGGCTTTAATGCTTTTAATACCCATCCCTGCTTTACAGAAAATTAGTTCAAACATAGCTGTGATTCTTTGGATGACTTTCAAGGTATAACAGTAACAATTCTGTAATCTCAAGGTCCTCTCCCTTGGCAGCCCTTCAACTATCCCCAGTCAATGGTGGGAATAAATAGATGAAATCTTTTCTGGGAAATATGCACACTTTGAAGGAGAATTGGCTAGCTAGACATGAAGGATATTCCTGTAGCCTCAGGGAATCTCCCGCTTGGGATGGAACATTTACTTGGGCCTAATATGGTACTCAGGAAAGCTGCTTCACTGTCCTGTCTTGATATTTGGGTTTGAAAAGATGTAATATGTAAGGATATGAGGCTTGGTACAAAGATGTTTCCACAGAAAGAGTGTCCCATTTGTTGTCAACTTTCTCACTTTTGAAAGCATGGACACCCCCAGGAGCCTTAGAGGATAATTTTAAGGACTGGGCAATTTCAAGTGAACCTCTTGGCTTGAACAGCAATTAAATGTTGCCCCAGGAAAGCTAATATTTCATGTTGTACCTCAAAGCAAGTTTGGTGAGTTTCTTGATGTTTAAGAGAATGCCAACTGTTATTGCTGGCAATGGAACCGACGCATCCAACACTCCATTTCTTTTACTGGATTCTCATTCTATTTCCTTCTTTCTCTTCCTCTCATTTCTCTCCCTCTCATTTATTAGATATGTAAAATTACCTTGACAGGCCTTTCATTTTATGTGAAAAATGCAGAGGCCTGGATTCAAGCCAGCCACTGGTGTCAATATGCTTCTTGCGAGATAACGTCCTCTCCGAAAGACTTCCTCCCAGTGTTGAAGAGTTTGCATACTCAGTAGCCAATCACCCCTACTGCTTTGTTGCTCTGTGGGAGTACAAGGTGACAGAAAGCTTCCTCTGTGATATGCAGTTCTGAGGCTTTCCAGGCTTTGAAGAGCCCGATCAACCTCTCAGAGAAAAAGCACGTATGGCATAATCTCCAGCAAGACAGAATGTATTTTAGTCACCATTCCAAAGTTTCCTCCGAGAATAAGAATGAAACATTTTTTTAGAAGGAAGAAAAACTCCACAGCAACAGCTTCAAAGGCAGAAGCTACTCCAGTGAGAATAATATTCCAAAATGCCTCTTAAGAAACCCAGTAAAATAAAGCACGTCTTTCTCTCATATTTCTGCATCTTAGGACAGTAAGGTTTCAAAAGTAACAGCAACAAAACAGCAAAAAACAAAAAACAAAATGGGGAGGGGGAGAGAACAAATATATCAAAAATAGCAGGGATAAAATACAAATGATCTGAAAATTGTTAAAATCTTCATAGAAGATGAACAGTGCTTGAAATGAAAGAACTTGCTGTTGTGTTGCACAATTCTTTTAACAAGAACGAGCAACAGCCTGAACTGTTTATGTTAAGACTGGGTATATTCACACATTCTCTTCAAAAGTCATGGTCTGTTTTGACTACAGGATGATAGTAGTCTGTAGAGAACTATGAGTTTAGTGGAATGCAAATGTCTCCACTTTGGGTAGTTTCTTGTAAAAATGTCATTTTGAGGTTGTATATTACTTGATTTTTTTCTGCACAACTATACATCCTAGTTGATGAAATAAAATTAATCCATAAAAATAAAAATGCAGGACACATGCCCATACTACAACATAAAAAATACAGCACTACTAGTTTTTCATCCTATAACATGAGCATAAGCGTGCATTTTATTTACTGCCTAGGCATGAACCATCTCTAGCAGTTGGTGATATCTTCCATAGCATATGCAGAGTCCACTGGAGTTGGGTGGCCAATAAATGTATAATAATAATAATAATAAAAATAATAATAATAATAAAAAAAATAATAATAATATAATTTCTCTCTTTCATTCACACAATGAACTAGAGGGCTGA
This sequence comes from Python bivittatus, assembly GCF_059951505.1. NCBI lineage: Eukaryota > Metazoa > Chordata > Lepidosauria > Squamata > Pythonidae > Python > Python bivittatus. Next base: position 3,153,564 of record NW_028277040.1, on the reverse strand, counting down.
AGATTTTGTGTGTGTGGCTGTCTGTATGTATAAGGTCATAAAATTACTGTGTCATAATTGTGATGACACAAATTCTTCAAAGTGAAGAAGAAAGGATTGCAAAGAGTTCTAAAAGGATAGTTATGAGCTCCAATTTGAATGAATGGGCAACACATGACAAATAGGATTCAAAATAATTATATAGTTTGAATGTTAGTATGAAAAACTGTAAATATATGCTGCTGGTGAACAGATCTGTGAACAAGGCAAATGCTGTGTTGAGGTCTGTTGGAAAAATGAATCAAAAATAAAAATGTCTTTATAGCAGGGACAGGTAACCATATATTTTGGACTTCTGCTTCTGTAACTTCTTCCCACTGGCCTTATGGAACCTGAAGTCCAAACCTCCTAGAGGCCATCAGGCTACCTATCCTTACTTTACAGAAAAGTATGGTGGGATATGAAATATACACTTCTGCCCGGGGGAAAAAAACGATAGAGCTGGAGAAAGCACAGAGAAGAACATGTCCCCATGAACTACACCTCTCAGCATCTTTCACTGTAGGCCGTGTTTGCTGAGGCTGCTAAAAACTGTAGCTCAACAACATTTGGAGGCTCACAGTTTTCCTACCAAAGATTTATATATATAACATGGATTTGGTGATTCAATGGATTAGTTTTAAATCAGTTACAGATTCAAAGCAGGCTGGAAGCATTTTAAAACATGTGGTATCTAAATCAGCAGTAACTCTTTTTTCCCCTTTGGGAATTATCCAGTTCTCTTTATTTCTCCGCTCTTAACAAATGTCAGGAATGCTGAAGAGCCAGAATGCTGGGCAGTGAGGTGGCCAGAGGAATATCAGAACATTTGCTTTTCCATCATTTAGCAGATACAACAGGGAGACCAATAAGCAGCAGTTGCTCCTTCAGGATCACCATGAGGATGAGGATGCTGCTCTCTTTCTTCTTCTTTTTCTCATTCTTCCTTTGTTGAATGTGACCTTACTTTTATTTTTATTTTGTTAGATATACATATACCCTCATGGTGGCATTGGTAATGTTTCCACCTCCCATTTTTTCCCATAACAACCACATTGTGAGGTAGTTTGGTCAAAGAGAGAATGCCTGGTCTGTTCCCAGGTGAAGGACTTGGAATGGCAAAGAAGGTGAGAGGCAAAGCTAGCCTATCCCCAGGCAAGAGCTGTGAGGCTCAACTAATATGGTTAAAAGGTTGGATGGTACCTATTTAAATGGTCAGTTGGTGAATGCCCCTTGGGTCAGCTGGCCAAGTGAATGGGAAGTGTTCCTGTTGTTAAGAGTCTAATGGGTCTCCCATCAATAAGATAGCAAGGCGATATGGATCATATTCATCTCATACTGTGGATGGATGGATGAATGAATGGGACAGGATTGTTGAGAATGACATATAGGAAGGCACGGGAAGGTAGGCCTTATAATTGTGACCGTGAATAAAGGGAGCTATGATATATTGAAGGGAGCAACCATTAAAAGGCAATGAAAGGAATATGGTTTCAATTCACTCTATCCTTGATGCTCTCTTCCAACATCTAGGTATTCTTTAGCATAGTGGTGTTTTATTTAATATTTGGTCAGTCTGTAATAAAGTTGATTTTATCCATGATTTAATCAAGATCAGAGGGCTGGCTTGATATATACTATGGAAACATGGGGGATGAATTGAAAGAAGTTGATCTGACAATCTGTGTCTGTGCTGCATAAAGACAGAGTAGAAAGTCAGAGGAAGTGTTGTCATGATTCATAACAGTTCCATCTTTTTTACTAGGAAATCTTTCCTATCTGACTGTGAGATTCTTTGTTTTAGTTTCAGTCAAAGAAACTGAGTGGTCTGCTACATAACACACTCCTGACTAAGCAGGCAGGAGTGATCTAGAGGAAGGTGCTGGAAAATCCCAGGATAATTGTCCTTTCACACTGAGGCAGTAATGAGGAGGCCAGCTCAGAGCTTCAATGCTCTATGAGGCCATGCCAATTAGCACCTGGCCAGACCCTTAGAAAATAATATATTCTTGATTTAATATTTGCCTCGGGGGAAGGGCCAGGTGGTCTTGCTATAGATAGAGTTGTAATAAACCCAGGGCCATGGTTAGTTTGGGAGACAGTTCTCACAAGTGCAGAACCAAACAGCTAAGACCAATCTGGTCTGTTACTAAAAGAAGGGACAAAGAGAAACTGACCCTCCAGCCTAAAAGAGAGTGGTACAAGAATTTAAGCTTTGAGTTCACTAGAAGTAGAGCCTGTATTTAATACATAGCAGTTGATGGAATTCTCTTGTAAAGGTCCATTAGCTTTTCTGCATAAAACTCCTTATCAGAAGCTTTGTGTCCTTGAATGCCTGCTTGTGCCTGCTTTGCAGTCTAGCATTGTCAAGAGAAGCCTGAGAGTTAGACTAGTTCCTGGTGAAATTCAGCTTTATCCCCTGCAGGGATGAGGATCTATTAAAACTGTGTCCTCAGATATTTATAGAATCCAATAGCTTCCTGAATGTTCTGGGGGATTTTCCAGGAACTACAGTAGACATTGGACAGTGAGAATAATAGCCCATTAATATAGCTGCTCCTAAGTGCCTTTTCTGATGCTTTGAAGTACAGACTGCTCTGTGGTATACCAGGGAGCTCTGAACAATGAAGCAGATTGGAGAGCAGCTAGAATACTGGTGGTGAAGGACTTGCTATGACAATGCACCTAATCATTATGTGCCCATAGTACACATACATATGTCAAATGCATGTCAGTGAGGGCAGCAAAGACTTTGCTGCTTCCATTGCATCCATAAGCAAATGTCCAGCAAAGCTCTTCTGAACTGCATGGGATTTAGTTTCACCACCCTGGGAAATGTTGTTTTACAACCTTTGGAGGTTTGTGATAAACTTGCAGAGCATCTATATAATGATTTCAGTGCTGTCATTCTTATGGTTTAAGATGAGGTATCCAGTACATGGCTTTATCCAATTTTATGGAATAGTTTCAGTTTCTGCGACCTACTTCAGTTTACCCTACTCATTGTTCTCTTGAACTTTGCCCATGAAGGCTAATTTGAGCAAACCATGGGGGATTGACTGGGAAGTAACAAATGGCATCACTGAGAGACAAGGCAGTCTAGCCTGCTCTAAAGAAGCTTGTAGTATGGATATTTCTAAAAATCCCTCTCATGTCACAGAAGATAATGCCTTTCCCCAATGGTTGTTGTGCTCAAAAGGCAATGTGCTCAAGAGGGTAGGGATAACCAAATTATGAGTATTTCTGCAGGATTATCTAGGTCTACTTTAGTCTGGATTCTAGCTTGGATATGAGATGGAATGAATCTTAGTTGCCCTGACATGACACTATTACTGTTGCTGGATCTCTCAGTGGATTTTGATACCATTATATCCTTCTAGGATCTGTGGAGCACTGTTATTCAGTTCCCAAATCCCAATAGTACTGAGAAATTGTAGGTTGAGCCCCATGTGAACCTGCTGTGTTCTATCCAGTACTGCTTCATATCTGTATGAGTCAGCTGGGCACAGTCATTAGAGGTTTGAACACTAGTATGCTGATGATACCCAGAACTATTTCTGTGTGGCATCAGAATTAGGTGAGATGTGTATTTAATTTAAAATTACTTGAATGTAATGGGGGACTAGATGAGTGGATTTTAAAATGACAGGCTATGACATGGAAAAAGATGTTACACTGGACTTACAAAAGTAATCTGCTGGTTTCTTAATAATTAAAAGAGAGATACAAATAACAAACCAAGAGAGTGACCTGGATAGTTTGCTATATTGGATTTACAAAAGAGGCTTGTTAAAGCTTTGAAGATTTTGTGAGAAGGGACAAAGAAAAAATGAAAAGAAATCAAGTTCTAGGACATTATTTGAAGGGACTAAAGATCAAGATTGTTAAAAGTAAAAGTAAGGAATATAAAGTTGGTTTATTTGATCAAGGTTAAAATAGATATCATCTCTGGTAACCTTTAATGGACTTTTGCTAACATCAGGACTGAAATGACGAGGCTTTATGGATTTGTTTATATATTAGACATAGGATATTGGAAAAAGATCTTTTGTTGCATTTTAAAAGAATGTGATAAGTTATTAAATTGTTGTGATGAAGGGGGAAGTTACTTCTTTATATATTTCTTTTCTTTTTCTTTACTATATTCTTATTTTTTTCTTATTTTTTCTATTTTTCTTTTGATTTTTTTTCCTGCACCTTCTATTTTTTCTTTTTATCCTTTTTTTTTAGTTTGTATTAGTTTTTAGTGTTGTAAATTGTAATCTTTAATAAAATTACTATATAATTTATTTATTTTTTACTCTGTCCCCTTATAGATAATGTTACAGCTAATTTCAAGGTTACTTCTTTCTAATTTTGTTCCCAGGCACACATACATGGAGATCTTGCTCATTGATTCTCCTCCTGGAAGGATGTAGTCAACTAGATGCTAAACTTTCCCTATCCCTGTCATGGATTTCAGTATATAAATCTTCTTTCTGTTATAATTCTAAACCTGTTTCTCTAATAATTGCTCAGTCAGATTCCCACTATCAGGAATGCCTGTGCACAAAGACTTTCCCTCTAACACTCAAGCTAATACATTCTGGGTATTTTTATATATAGATCTTCTCCAATTATTAACTTTCCATAATATAGTTTTTTATTGATAGTTTTAATCTTGTTTTAATTGGTTTTTAAATTATGCTTTTTTAATTACTGTAAACCACTTCAAGATTTTTAAAATATGAAGTGCTCTATAAATATTTTAAAAATCATAAATATTAAATACTACTACTATTTATTTCTCTGATCTTACTATACAGTTAGACTATACTGTGCTGGGGAAAGGGTTTTTTTTGTAAGTGGTGACCAAGCTGGAGGAAAAGTCCCACCCTGGGATTTGCTCAGCGCACTTTCTCTCCAAAGCTGCCAGAGCTCCTGGCTGAACAAAGCAGGCAGCTTGATGACAGAAGCTCTGAGACACCTTCATGATGATTACTTGATGACAATTTCACAGGCTGTCAGTGACCGTCTTGCCTGAGTAGGTTTCCTGAAGGGTAATGGGGTTTAATTGCCCTTTGGAGGAGAGAGAAGAGGAATTGTGGGATGCATTTTTTAAAAAATAATCTTCATGAGACAAAGCTGAAATGGGGGATGCCGACAGAAGTAGATTTACGCAGCACCGGGAAGCTGTTCTGTAAAACAAACCAATCCGCTTTATCTGTTTAAAAATTGATCCCCCTTTCCCCTCCATTCAAATTTCCAAGATCGACATCAAGTAGAAATTGGTAAGATCCATGAAGGGTGATCTGCATAGGATTAAACAAATCAGCAAGCAAACAAACTATCCTTCATTTAACTGTCCGCTCCATGGTGTCACATTTATTGGAAAGAGTGATGCTAGGCAAGGCTAAGCAAGGTTAATTGGTTCTTCAAACATCTCTTCATTTTCAGCTTGTTCAAGTCTGTTACTGAAAGGTGATCTTCGGCAATTGTTTGAATTTCAGCCTTGCTACAGTTTGGCCCTGTTTGATGCTTTCAGTAAAGGGCTGGAAAGCATCAGAAAAGCTTGTCCGGTCCAAGGAAGTGGATCCCACTGCAGGGATTTCCTTTCCAAACACAAAGGCTGGCTCAGGGTAGACTGCATTAGCTTCTTCCTTTTTGCATAAAAATGGACTTCCACCATGCTCTGGAGATTTGCCTTCCTGGAGCAAATGGCTCCAAGGATAGAGCAAGGTCAGCTTGTGTTTTCCCTCTGTTCTCCTTGCCCGTTCCTTTGACTGTGAGATGGGCTCTGGCAAATCCAATTTATTTGTTCATTTTTCATTCTCCATAGTGCATTTGGAGCTCTAACTGGTACCATGGGAAACGAGCTGCAATCGCTAAGCAACTGCCCCCTTTGGATGCAAGTTAGCGCAAGGGCTGATTGATTGGTCAATCCAGCCCCGCAAACCACCTCTGTGTTTGCCATGGGAAAACAACCGAATGAAAAACACAGCTGACATTTGCTGTTCAGAGAAATATGGATTTTTCTTTCATTGTAATAAATAAATAAATAAATAAATAAATAAATAAATAAATAAATAAATAAAATGCAGGCATATATACCAATAACTTCCATCACTTGCTTTAGAATGTCAATGCCATTCCATTTATTTACTAAATTCAAATGGCTTTGAGATTTTGCTAGTGGTTTGGACTCAGGGAAAAGAACCTTTCTTTGCCATTTATTTCTTCAGGTGAATCATTTTAACTACATTTAGCTGAGGAAAATACAGATTTATTTTTTTTTTACTTTTACCGAAAATATTTGATGTAAGCTAAGCTGACAATTAAATGCATGGTATGTGACTCATAATGACTACCTTGCAGAACCTGGTACCTGAGAGTGCATAAGAGATTGACAGAGTAATCCTGGTTGAAATATAGGAGGGCTCTGGTGCTAGAGCTTCCAAGACATCCGAAGTCCATCAACATGGCAAAATTAGACAAAAATTCTCCCTATATTCAAAGAAGGGGAAAAGAAATTGGGAAACTAAGGCCTGACATCAATTCTTGGGAATATTGTTGAGCAGTTCATAAAGCAATCAGTCTATAAGAATTGTGAAAACACTTGGGTGATTATTAGAAATTGGCATGGATTTATCAAAATCAATTGTTTTGTTAAATAAATCTTATTTCATTTTTGACCAGTTGATTTCCTTAGCAGATTGATGGAATGCCAAGGACTTTAATTTAGCAAAATCTTTGATGAGGAACTCCCTGACATTCTGAATTAGCAGCTAGTTAAGTATAGGATGGGTAGCATGTTTATTAGGTGAATCCACAGTTTATTAGGTGAATCCAATTTATTAGGTGGATCCAACTGAACACAAAGAGTGTTAAGAGTCACCTCCATTAGACTGGAGGTACCCCAGGATCTGATCCTGAACAAGTTCATTTTTAGTAATTTTCAACATGTTCATTTTTGACTAAGTTGAGGAGGGGAAGAGAATGTTTATCCAGTTTACGGATAATACAAAGCTGCATGTGATAGCTAATAATCTAGAAGACAGAAACAAAATTCAAAATAAATTAAACTTCATAGGTTAGAAAAATGTGCTGAAAATAACAGATTGAAATTTAATAAAGAGGAATGCAAATTTTCTCTCTGGAAATGAAAACAAAATATACAGAAATAGAATAGGAAATATGTCACCTGGTAATAGTACTCGCGAAAAAGATCTTGGAATACTAGCTAATTGCTAACTAATTGGGCTGTAGTAACAGAAGTAAATCCTGGGAATTAATCATTCCACTTTATTCTTCATTAGTTTCGCCCTGACTGGTTCTGGCGACACACTTTAAAGAAGATTCAGACGAACTGGAACAGATTCAATGAATCCAACAAACATAATAAGGGGACTAAAAATTAAGTCCTGTGAGGTCAGATCGAAGGAACTAAACTAAAAACGTTTAGCCCTGAAAATTAAAAGAAAAGCTCTGATGGGCAATGATTATCTTTTAAAATATCTCAAAAAATGTCTACACAAGAGATTAGAAATAATTCATTTAAGCTACAGGAAGGCAGATTATGACTGAATGTTAGGGAAAAAAAACTTTCTAAGCTGTTAAACTTTCTAACCTGTTAAACTTAATACAGAGATGGTAGGCTTCTGTTCACTGAATATATTCAAGACAGCCACCTATCAAGGATAATTATTTTGGATACCCTTACAGAGCAGTGGGCCTAAGTGTGTCCTTCAAATTCTAGAATGCTTATGAAAGTAAATTTATTAGTCAAAACAAAATAAACCAAAGCAGTGTACTAGTAATGTTTAATGACCTTCTCTGCTCCCTCCATTGCCACCATCCCATTGTCAACTGTCAAACACACGATCGGCATGCCAGCTGTTGCAGCTCAGTTCTGCCCTCAACCAGCACACAAAATTCAGAAAATTTAACACTCAGCTTTTGTGAGCTGGTATGAGCTGATCCAGTACACCACTGGATATATCCCTATTATTATACCCTTCTGCTTTTCTTCACATGCTAGCAAAATAATGATCTTCCAGTGAAGATTAGAATGATACATGGAAAGGGAGATGCCAGGTGTTCAAGCTGGTTTTTGAAAGGGATAAAGAACAAGAGACATTATTGCTGACACACAATGGGTAATTGATAAAGTCAACAAACACCAGAAAAGAAGAAAATATGTGTTTCATTGATTATAGAAAGGTCTTCAATTATGTTGACTGTGTCAATCTGTGGAATGTGCTTAGGAAACTGGAAATCCCAAAACATCTCATCACTCTCATGAGAAACCCATAAACAGGACATGAAGCCAGAGTCTGGACAGAATATAGCAAAATAGAGAGGCTCCATATGAGTGAAGGGATGGGACAGGCTGTATACTCTTTTATACAGCCTATATGCCGAATATCTATTGAGGAAGGGTAGACTGAAAGAAGATGAACATGGTTTTAAAACTGGAGAAAGAAACATCTGTAACTATGCTGACGACACTACTCTGATAGTTGAAAATACAAACAATCTGGAAGCTCTAATAATGAAGGTCAAGGAGCATAGAGAAAAAAATTGGAGTAAGATTAAATATAAAAAAGACTAAAGCAATTACAGTAGGTACAGCAACTAGCCTTAAAATTGGCAATGTAGATATTGAAGAAGTGGATAGCATCTGCCTTTTAGGATCGACTATCAACAATAAAGGGGCAAGTATCAGGATTGGGTACTCTATGGAAGTGAAAGTTGGACCTTAATGAAGCAGGCTAGAAAAAGTATTCATGCTTTCAAACTTTGGTATTAAAGGAGACTCCTGTGAATACTACAGATACCCAAGAAAACAACAAATGAACCCTAGAACAAATCAATCCAGAGTTCTCACTTGAGGCACATGTGGCCAGTTCAAATGATCATATTTTGACAGTTATAATTTATTTCCTTGTAAATAAATAGAAGGCTTCTAGTTTGAAACTCTGCAAAATGTGTTTATATAACTGTTTTACTTTCCTTCTGTTACCTACTTTTCCCTGGGATTTAAAAAATAAATAAATCCAGCAGTGTACTGTCCTCTCCAGTCACTTGAGGGAACAGAGTTTTATCCCCTCTTTTATCTCAAGTGACTGGAGAAATTATGAAATGGTACATTTTGCCAAATTATCTCAGTCCAGGTAGAATTTTCTTTAGCTGGCTTAAATCAAGCGGGCACGAACTCAAGACAGGAGCAGCTGAAGGGGGCACTGTGGATATGCCCATCCATTCACTGTTTCCAGTAGAGGACTATGCAAAGCGGCTGCTGTTAATTATATGAAACCAGTTTTGTGAACAAATATTGTGCTGTCAGTTATTGCTTTGCAGAATCAGCTTGGATTTTATTTGGCTGAGCTGCAAATTGGGAAGTTCCTGCTGCATAGAAATTCACCCCCTACAGAGCTGAGAAGTTCTAAAAGTATGCCAAGTCATCAAGAGTTAAACTTACTTGACTGTGGATAAAAAGGGTTGGCTCTTCTCATGAGGATCAAAAGAGATGAGATGAAAGGATTCCCTGTTATTCAGCCGGTAATGTTAATTTTAACTGAATTTGATTTGTTATGATTTCTGTAAGCTGTGTTGCTCTCCTATTTGCTTATTTGTATATAAATTCATATGTATATTTACTTTTATACCAAAAGCATCTGATCTTATAAATAAATATTGAACAATTTATATAATCCAATTCATATAAACTTCTACAACTCCACCACTCAGAAAAATAAGCTTAGCAGTTCATTGTCATAGAAGAATCTCAGAGATGCTGCTTTATTTGTGTGCTCTCAAGCTTTCTGCTACCATGTATTTATTTGCCCTCAATTTTAATGGAAGCAGAATGGGATACTGGCAGACTTAGAGGGAGAAGCAGGACTAGGTTTTTGGCAATCCACTCAAAAATTGGCATCTGTTTGTTGCAACACTGAAGACGTAGCCAGGGATGCCTAGCCATGCTATGTTGGTGGGCTGGAGTACTTGCTATCTTGAAAGACGCAATACTTTCACCTCCCTGAGAAGGCCTTAGACCAGTGTTGTCCAAACTTGGCCACTTTAAGGTGAGTGGACTTCAACTCCCAGAATTCCCCAGCCATGCTGGCTGGGGAATTCTGGGAGTTGAAGTCCACTCATGTTAAAGTGGCCAAGTTTGGACAACCCTGACTTAGACTTTCCTTGTTCAGCTTCCTGAAAACAGTCAGTCTGCAGACCAGAACTGGAGGCTGAAACAGCCATGGATGTTCTTCCTCCAAGAAAAAGATAGCCCCTTCTCATTTACTTAGTAGCTTTTGATAAAATCAACCACTGTCTGGGTTCATGAGGTGGGAGTTAGGAGCACATTGTTCCAGTGGTTCCATTCCTACCCACAGGTCCAACTGCAGAAAGTGGCATGTTCTGCCTGTCCTAAGGCTGTTAAGCTGTGGGGTGCCCAGTGTTCTGTTCTGCCTCCAATCTTTTGCTAAGTTGTCTTATTGTTTTTAGGATTGTATTCTGTTCTAAATCACTGATATAGTGGTAGTTACAGATAGTATCATAATGTCTATACATCACATCCAGCCTGGGAAAGTAACCTGGGGTTCATCAGCCTGGAATATTGATATTAGGGCTAGTCTTAGAAAATAACAGAACCTAGATCATCTGTAGAGAGGAAGTAATTATGAAACCAAATCTGTAGTGTGGCCGTGTGCCCATGATATACTTGGGGGGGGGGGGGTTCCCCCTTGCTTTATGAATTATGAATGGCTGACAATTGAATTCTTTCTAAACGAATGGGACCACTTTATACACACACACACACATACACAAATTGAAAAGCTTGTTTTTCATATTTACTGAGCTGACAGATGCATTTAAGTGTATTTATAACAGTCAGGGATAGCTTTGTCTGAAAAACTGAATTCTTTGTCTGCCAAGTAGCTTTGCTTTGTTTTCTTTTAATGAATGACAGTGATTTATCCCTGGTGTTTTCACTCCCTCTTGTGCCCTTCTGTTTCTCAGTGTAACATATAATGCTGTACTTGACAGTCTAATTTTATATATCTAATAAGATTATGGGGTATGCTAACTCTTTATTAGTCTCACAGGACACTATTTGATAAACTCTCCTCCACTTCATTGTGTAGCATGCTTTCCTGTTGGTTCCATGGATGTGCTTGGTATAAAAACTAAGTTTCATCTTTTGACTCTTTGAAGCAATCACATACGTACTGCAAAGTGGCAGTTGCTTAAAACAACATTTTTATTTCAATCAAGAGCCAATGAATTCACTCTTTGTACACTCTGGGCCCACAGCTACCAATGGATTTTGATAAATTTGGAAGTTCCTACTAAAAAAAAAAAATCAGGAAAAACAGAAAGAGTAATATGATACTTTTCTGGGGTGGGGGGTGCCTTCAAGTCAGTGTTACATCCTGGTGATTGCCTGGACTAGTTCCTACAGTTTTCTTGGCAAGATTTTGGAAGTGAAAATGGACTATCCATAGTTTGCTATTACCAGTCCTACCTACTGTTAGTATGGCTGTGGAAAGCATTCCAAAGAAGTGCTTTGCAATGCCCAGAAGCATGTAGGAAATGCCTCTAGTGTTAAAGCAGCCACATTGTTTGCCAGGCCGGTGTGGCTGCTTTGCAAGATGATCTTGTTGTCTCTGCAGGCATGTCCATGTCCAGCCTCTTCACTTCCCACAGTATCTGGAGATGGCTGAGAGCATCTTCTGAAGCTTCTGCACAAGCCCTGCCTTCATGATTTGAAAAGAGGAATGTTGTGCGTGCTTCCATGCAAGCATTTCAAGCCACTTGCCCAGTCCTGCTGCCCCTTGGCTGTTAAGGCCAATTACATGGTCATAAATTGCCAAGATAGGGTACAAAACTCTCCAGTAACATGTCAGGAGCTGAGCAGTACAAACTTGTGGAAAACCAGCAACAAGAAAAGGGAAGGAGTCAGGTTTGCTTTTAGTACTCCAGGCAAATCCACACAACCGCAAGAGTTGAGAGCACTGCAAAAACACATCGAGCCAAAATGCCAAACTGGAGAGCAACCCCAGACAAATGCCAGGCCAAGGATCTAAAGGAACCTTGGCAGACAAGGTTGCTGGAAAGTAACCCAGATGCTTATTGCTTCTGTGAAGCAATAAGCATCTGGGTTACTTTCCAGCAACCTTCCAACCTGTAATATTGCATGCTGAGCTTCCTCCTGGCATACAACTGCATGTCATCAATCCTCTTCCAGCAATTCATATGTTCTCTTGCCAGAATTTACTGTCAGCTGGATACTTCTGCATGGCACAGCTTTCTGACCAAATATCCTTATCTCTGTCTCAAGGACTGGGTGGTCTCATATCCAGATCAGGGCCTGGGTCATTTGGACCAGGCTGAGGGAGCCTCTGAGTTGCAATATCCTGGCAGGGCAGAAATTGGCCTCACAATGTCAGGGCTGCTGGAGCTCAGGACTCTGGGGAGCCTGTTCCTGCTCATCTTAAGACACCGCTGATGAAGGTCTTCAACTTGCCACCTCTTCTGCATGCTTTCCCCCCCCCTGCGTTTTATTACATTACTGTAACTGGAGTTTTTGAAAAATCTGCACAGAAAATCCCATACGGAGAAGCAGTGCATTAGTCTAATAGAGGTAATCAGTGCACAATAATAGTGGACAAGTCCTCTTGGTTTGGCAGGGATCTAGACTTGTGCATCAAGTGAAGCTGATTGATTTACAAGCCCAGGCCTGATTTTTTTTTTATGGAAGTACAACCTCTCCCTACACAACTGCATCAATTTTCATGAGTAGATGAGGATCTTCATTTTACCTGAATTCATCTTCAGTGTATTGGCTTTCATGCATTGGGAACTATTTGGCAAAACTAGGGCAGGGCTGCCAGACCTGCAAAACTGACCAATAGATGGTAGCAAAGAGACATAGGAACAGTCTTACCTCTTTGCTACTGACTAGCGGCTGCCTGATTTTTGCAGCCCACTGGAGCTATAAACTAGGTTATATGCTGTTTCTATCACTGTAATGCTATGGAAACGTTCTAAGTATAATTTCTTAGGGGCTCTAATGAGAGTTGCTGGCAGTGTGCCACCAGAAGTACATGAATTGTGAAGTTAAAGCAGCCCATAAGCCAGTTGTGCCAGCTACAGAAGAGGCTGCCTGCGCTCGCTCGCTCTCTCTCTCTCTCTCTCTCTGCTTGGTTTACTCCTCTGGCTCTTCTTCATACTAGGAGTTTGCTGTGTCTTGGCTGCAGGTGTGATCTTGTCATTTGGGCTCAGCCTAAATAGTTTAAGCAGGCTTCTCTGCCTCTAGAGAATGTTTACTTAGCTCAAGCAGGAATGGAGAGAGGCAGACTCCACTATGGGTACTGTGGTCATATCTTACTTATCTTACAGATGGAAAAGGTTAGGATTTGTAAGACTGAAGTGGTCTCCAAATTTAATTCCTAAGAAAAGCAAAAGGTGTCTCCAGCTATCAAAAGTGTGAAATACTTCAGTAACAAGACTCTTATTCAGAATTCAGAGTAAAAATCAGGCTGTGTGTAATATCAGATATTCTCAGTAATCAGCCAGTGTTTGGAAGCTGCTTCATTTTTAATGGCTTTTGTACACCAGCCTCATGCTGTTGCTTGTAATGGCTTTATGGTGCTACGTTGACAGTTAGTCATCTAGTTCTTTTTCCATTTAAGAACCCCAGTTGAAAATCACAGAGTGTGTTTGTTAAAATAAAGTCCAGGGGAACATTATTTATTTACTTGTTTGCAGGGTAATAAAGTATACCCTACCCACGTTTCTAGAAGTCCATCAGTCAGCAAGTAGTAAAATCAGAGCTGGTAGATGACCTCATGGCTATGAGATTGGCCTTTACTTCTAAGATTTAACTTGCTAAAAATCAAAAGGTAATTTTCAGTAGCCAGGGCTGAGTTGCTGCTGAGGAAACAGTGAGGCAAAGGAACCAGGTTAATCTACATTTAGTGATCTTAGCTGTTTATTAAAAAAGACCTAAGGCTTCAGCAATGAAAGAAGAGTCAACAGAAAACACAAACTATTCTGGATGAAATAAAGAGAAAAGAGAATTAAATACATTTCTAGAGAAGTATTTCTCAACAAATTAAGGTTTTACAACAACAATTATGTATGTTAACAGTAAGACAAATGGAAATAAAAATGAATTATGTAAAGCAAAAAAAATTTGTGTTTGCAAATAAACCAGGGAAGGTGCTAGCATATAACTGGGACTGGAATTTCCATGATCAAGTGATGTGGTCATAAAGCGTGACGTCACGTAACCATATTGCTTAGCAATGACAATCCTGGCACTCCCCATTGCCGCTGTTAAGCAAATTCCCTGGTCATTAGCAGAGGACCCACCACAATCAAAGCCATTCCAGGCTTGATCCCACCCAGCCCCAAGCCTCAGTAAGGTAAGGGACTGCCTCCAACTTCCCCCATCTGCCTACCTCCCCGCTACCCCATTTCTGCCCTTTTGGCCGCCGTGCACCCTGCCTTGCGGGGCAGCAAGCAGCCCCAGAACCGCACAGCTCTGCGGCTTGCTTGCCACACTGCAGCTAAGGGGCTTCTTGGTGCCCCACAATGCAGCGCAAAGCCCTTCTCAATGCAAAGTCCAGCCCCAGCCTGGCCCAGCAGCATGGTGCAAAGCTGTAACCACCCCAGGAAGCCCCAGTCACCCCAGCCCAGGTCCAGCCACACTTGGCCTCGCCACCCTGCATCCCAAGACCCCTGCCTCCCTGTGCTCTGCTGTCCCAGCTGACCTTCACTGTCTTCTTGCTCCTACTACTAATGATTTCAGAATAACTATTTTAAGACATGGAATGAAGTTAAAAAAATATGTTAAGATGGGAGAAACTACAACTGTCATTACTGGGGAGAATTTCTATGTTAAAAATGAATGTTTTGCCTAGAATGATGTTTTTGTTTCAGACAAGACCTGTTTTGACAACCAATGCACCATTTAAACAATGGCAGAAGGATATATCTAAATTTGTGTGGCAGGGGAAAAAAATACAAGTTAAATATAACATGTTACAAGTTCCAAAGGAAAGAAGAGTATTGGGTTTACTTGATTTGAAATTATAGTTTGCAGCTTGCTGTTTGGTTTGGATGAAAGAGTGGGTGTTGCTGAGAAATAGAAGGCTTCTGGAGTTAGAAGAACATGACCTGAGATTTGGGTGGCATGGATATTTCTGGTACGACAAACTTAAGGTTAATGTGGATTTTAAAAATCATTATTGTAGATGTGCCATACTGAGAATATGGAATAGATAAAAACCGAGGTAAGCACCTTTGTGGCTTTCAGCACAAAAAGCATTTTATAGACGAGAAATAATAGACTAACACAAATGGCTAACTTATCATGAGATACTAGAATTTTAAAATAATTAAAATTCTAGTATCTCATGATAAAATAAAATCAAGAGAAGATCTGGTGGCAGACGGATATAGTTGTCAGTGGTTCTCTTATTTACAATTACTAGAAAGATTTAAAGTAGACAAAATAATTTATGCTTTTGAACATTGTAAGACTTAGTCTGAAACAGAATTGTGTACAAATGATGAACATGTAATTGCTAAAACGTATACACTTTTATTGAAATTTGAAACAGAAGAACAAGTGAAAGAATGTATGATAAAGTGGGCTAAAATTTTTGTTTATAATATACAGATGGAACAATGGCAAAATATGAGGCTGAAAGGATTGAAATTTACACTATGGTATAATCTTAAAGAGAATTTTTATAAAATGATGTACTGTTGGTATATGTTACTAGAGAAATTGTCTAGAATGTATAAACGCACTTCAGATTTATGTTGGAAATGTAAACAACAATAAGGGACATTTTATCATGTTTGGTGGACATGTAAAAAAGCTGGAATATTCTGGATTCAAATATACACTGATTCAGAAGACTTAAAAAATTAATACACAATTGAAACCAGAGATTTTTGTGTGTGTGCGGGCGGGGGGGGGGGTATTGACTGACAAACAGTTAGAAAAAAGTTGTGGAATTCATTTTTGTACATGGTAACTGCAGTGAAATTACTGTATGCACAAAGATGGAAAGATTCAGCACTACTGACAATGGAGAAATGTTCGGTAAAGATGATGGAACTTGCTGAGATGGCTATGCTGACTTCTTTGATCAGAGAAAAGACAATATCTACATTTATTGCTGACTGGAAACCCCTTATGGACTTTTTGTGTGAAACAAAAAAAATGAACTTATGATTTATGATTTTGATGATTAGACAGAATAGATATAGAAAAAAGAGAGGTATGTTGTAACCATAGAATAAGAGGCAAATTTATAACTGTACTTATAACTGCTGTAAAGATCGGAAGCTACTTCTTTGTATCGTTTTTCTTTCTTTTCTATTTTTCTTTTACTTTTTTCTCTTTCTTGCACTTTTAGCTTTCTCTTTGATTTCTTTTTCTTTTCTTTTTCTCACTTTGTATTAGTTTTTAATCTTCTTCTTAAAAAGAGCTTTAATAAAAAAAATTATGAAAAAAAGAACAGCAATGTTGTGAAAACAAAGGATATATTACTTTTTACCAATCCTGACAAGAACTGAGGAATAGTAAATATGGCAAAATTAGTCTGTGTGATCAAATGTAAAGAGAATTAATAGCAAATTTCAATATATAAAAAGTTGAGAAAACTACCCTGCAATGACAGTATATTTGTTTTTGTATTTTTTATTATTAGTTTATAACATTTGCTTCATTTAGCAATTCATTACTACAGCTTGCTTTTATAATGAAAGATTATGATCCTTTAATGATCAATTTTGCAATCCTATGTTTGATCATTAAATATACTTTGTAAAAGTTGAATGATCCATGTAACTAAGCACATTTTGAGTCTTGAGATCATGTTAGGAGGCTCCTCACAAAAGAGACTGCCACGATGTCCCTGGCTAGACACAAGACATTGATAGCTCAGAAGGTGAACTGGTGAGTTTGCTCCTCAGCTCTCTCTAGACGCTACCTTCTGGGCTGCTTGCTCTTCAGGCAAGCAATGCATTGGGCCTGTATCCATTTTCATCTTCCAGGGATGCCTCTTGGACCTACATGAGATTGTACTAGAGATTGACTTATACCTTGAGCATGCCACCTTTCAATTTATACTTATTTATTTATCTGTTTATTAGTATTTCTATGCTGTGCTGAATGTAAAATAAAATCAAATGAACACAGAGTTAGATAGGTGAATCAATTGAAAGGTCTTCTGATAATCAGAAGATAAATTGAGCATAAGTAAATAAAGTGAGGCCATTAACTTGGGGAAAGCATATTGTTATGAGGAGCTGTTTTAGACACAATAGACAACAACAGTGGTGTCTTGTGCATGCATATCTATGTTCTGTTTCCAGTTCCAGCACTGTTAGTAGTTAATTTAGAGAGGAGAGATCTGTTTTCCACTGAGAAGGATAGCGTGAAGAAGCTCGCTGAGCAAATAATTAGGGTCAAGTCAAGATCTGTGTGCCCTGCTCAAGAAGCAGATAAATTGTTACCCTCATGGAGGCAATTATGATGGCAAAGCTACAGAGAAGGGTTGGGTTTATTGCTCATATAATGGTTATCGCTGTTGTTGTGCTGGTTGCTGCAGGCTCCATTTTCCTGTCTGGATGCTCTAAATCCTTTTATCCAGGGCTAGAGATTTAAATGTTTTTACATACTGTCATATTATATAGCTTATGGCAGCTATAACCATATTGGAGCATTTTGATTTTCATGACGGGCATTTCCTTTTCGTTCTGGACTCTAGGGCATTTTTATTTTCTCATAGCCACTTTAGCCTGTCACAGAGAAAACAGCAATTTTTCCACATGTAGGGCTGAAATATAAACTGATACAACACAGTGTTCTAAAATCAAGTCTGTTGATGAATGCATACAAAGCGTATAACAAGAATTCAGTGCCTTAGGGTAGGGGAATTTCCCCCCCGCCCCCCAATTGTCCCAACCACAGTGAATGTGTTTCCACAGTAAGCTGAATTAAGTATGCCTGTATTTGCCAAAATCAACCAGTTTGAATGGATCCTCTTTCAGACTGATTAACCAAAGAATCAGTCAGTGGAGCTGATATCTCAATCCGTGATTTCTACTGTACTGAATCACAGCAATATCCATGAATGGTCACAGGAGGAATTAATGTCCATGAGCACACCCACATGTCACTCTTGCATTTTGAATAGCAATAAACAGATGGGAAAAAGACACTCAGTATAGTCAGATATAATACTATGCTTATTAACTTTGACATTTTAAATCATAATTAATACTGATATAATACCTTTTGTTTTCTGTCTAAGTTATCTAAACATTAGAGTGTTAATAATCAACACTATAAATATCACTGTATTGAAATAATATAATGTTTATACTGAATATATGTCTTATAACAATATAATAAAACTATATGTGTGTGTGTTTGTATTCAGTCTTTTCTCCTTTTTCCAGATAAGTTGTATATATTTTGGCTTTTTTCACCTCATCACAATCTAATCCTCCTGTAAACTTTGCAAGCATGAAAGCCAAGATAACATACCTCCTTCCTACTTCCAGGTTCCATCCTTGGTAACTCATTTCCCATCTTCACATTAATTGCTGTATTTATTTGATGTTGGGCCCTCTTTTCTTTTCTGTAACTGTCAACAACTTCCATTCCTCCGAGGAAAATGCCTACGCAAAACATCCAAATCATATGAGATATACATATTGGATTTTTTTTTCTTTTTCGAGCTAAGTCAATGTAGTATCTTCATTGTTATGATTCATTATCAGCTTTGTAAATAAGTGTGAGACAACACTGAAAGTAGTAACCCTTGATCTCCCTAAACATATTATTTCCTCAGCTCACTTAGCTCACAGCTTGCAGTCTGGTTTTCTAATCAGTTTTCTATAGATGAACAATAAAGCAAACGTGGAAAACAAATCCATCTTGCTTGATAATATATCTGTGTTTTGTTTTGTTTTTATTAGACCAGCATTTTAAATCTATCATTCAGGGCATGAAAGATGGAGGAGCACCAGGCTAACAGTACTGTGACAAGATACGACTAAGGGTAGTTGTGAAAATAGTATACAGACTTAGATGGTGGTAACCATGAAGTCTTGAATTCTGTGTTAACACTGTGAAAGTGGCCACTTCAGAATCATTATTCCATTCAGTGGTGACAGTGTGGGTAGGCCTATGCTCCTATTTTAATTTATTTAGGAACCTTGGTTCTATCAGATAATTAAAATATTTGAGAACAATTTGGAAACATTTGTTTTCTCCTCTACCCCTCCAAGACTGTGCAATGAGTAAAAGGAGGAGAAAAATCTGAAAGAATGGGTACTTGAAAGCAGGGATTGAGAACCATGAGGAGATGTCGAGACTTATGGTTATGAAATGATTGAGCCTGTAGAGAACTCATCCAGTTTTCTCTCAGGTTTTCCAAACATCTCTTTTAGCTGGCCAGCAAACTCTCCATCTGTGGAGTCCTTGGAGTTCTCTGAGCTTGGTCCTTTTCTTGCAAACATTTCATTACTCGGCTAGGTAACATCTTCAGTGCACTTTCAGCTGGGTCATGAAACGTTTGCAAGAAAAGAACCAAGCTCAGAGAACCCCAAGGACTCCACAGTTCAACCCTGAGCTACACATATTCACCTCTATTGGAAACTCTCCATCCTAACAGAGTTTTTGTGACACAAATTCTGACCGTGCATAATTTTTCTCCCTTGTTTGTTTGTTTGTTTTCCAAATGATGAAAAATCCATTTTCCTTAGATCAGGAACTTCTCCCATTCCTCTTCAGCCAGTGGGGCAGTCTATTTTCCACAGGAGGGATTTCTCACACTATCTCACAATTTCTCCATGCCCATGCAAAGTTTAACAATTTCAGTTCCATCAGTAATCTTCTCCCTCCCAGATCTGGTCAGCATAGAGGTTCCAGGGTCCTGTTGTTGGCAGATGCATTGTTTACAATTGATTTGCCTCCATTCACCCCTCCAATCACTCCCCCCACCCTGCCTCAGTGCATTTCAGAAGGCTTTTCCATGCAGGTTAGTCTCTGTTGATATGGTTACATTGGAAAAGACCTTGATCAGAGTTGGAACTGCTACATCTGGGGCATTTCTTTCCATTTTGTAGATTCAGTCTCGACTCACCACCACTTCTCAGTATCTCAGAAATATTTCTGTATGTTTTGAAAAACTACCAGACAGATCTAGTCAGACCCATGTAGAACAAGGTATGGATTTTGGGGGGAGGGGGTGAGAGAAGACTAGTGTATTCTTTTCTTCCTGTGGCGTGGGAATGAAAGAATTGTTGCTAATTCAAAAGCTACAGTTAGGGGATTAGAATCCCCTGGCCAGTTCTTTTCACACTTGGTTTGTCCCTCTCATCCCTCAGGTACACCTTATCTAGCAGAAAGGCTTCAGACCAGCTGGGAGAAGAAAAGACGTTCAGCTGGAGGCCTTGGAATAAGGTGCTCGTGAGGTGGAAAAGCCCATTCAGGTGGTGCCCAGGTCCAGCCCAGGGGGGTAGGAAAGAACAGGACCTGGGGAAGGGAAGAGAAGACCTGCCGAGTTCAGGATTGAAGGCGAGAAGAAAATCCTGAAGTGGCAGACTAGCCTATCTCTAACACCAAGTGGCAGCCAAGTTACCTGCAGGGGAAATGTTGGGGCAGAGGAAAGAAGGATCAATAGTAGATTCTCATTTTAAAGAAAAAGTAAGATGTGAGTGGGCCAGCTAGGTTTCTTGCTCTCATTGAGAAACTAGTCTGGGAGAGCAGCCAAACTGAATCAACCCCGGCAAGAGCAAAACAGGTGTAGCATTGGAACAGTTCCCAGAAAGTTAGTTCAAAGTGGAAACTGAGTTGAGTTTTCAGAATTCAGGGGACAACTTTACTGCTGTGCCTTGTCTGTGTCTTTGTGACATCAGGCTGCATGTTGTACACAGTGGCACCATCCCCGAGAGCCCTCTCTGACAAGGCCCATCGGTTATTCTTCAGAAGCACCTGTAATATTTGTGAGTAAGGTAGTTTTCCACAGTAACAGATTTACCAGAATATTTATTGATTTGATTTATATGCCCACCTATCTCACTGTAGTGATTCAGGGCAGCTAACATCAGATAAAAAATACATTACAAAAATAAACTTCAAAATACATTGGTATAAAAACCTACAAAGGCAGCTGAGAGCAAACCCAATCAATAATAAAATAACAGCTTCTCATGGGCTTCCACTAACCTGCTGATCCCCATGCCCAGGAACACATCCAGGCTGTTAAATCTTTTCAAAAAGCCAGCAGAGTCAGGGCCAGTCTAGTCTCAGATGGGCAGCGGGGAGGGGATGGTGTTCCCAATTGTTGCCACTGCAACAGAAAAGGCCCACCTTCTGGTCCTGCTAGATGACATTCTTTAATCAACAGCCCATGAGAAGCTGTTATTTTATCACTGATTGATTGGGTTTGCCCTCTGCTGCCATTGTAGGCAGCCTTCCAACCCAGCTGATGCAGGAGGACTAGGGCCAGCTGTTTTCACCCAAGATTAATCACTAGTAGGGACATGGTTATCCCCTACTATGCCAACCCCACTAGGCTTGATTCAGGACACAGTTTAAAGTCCTTTTATTCTAGAGATAAAATTCTCTTTTATGAAAAAGCAAACTCAAAATACTGTCCTAGAAGCACCCTTATTCTGTTTTCATGTATGCTGTTCCAGAGCAACACTGTATGAAGTATGAGAATTATGTGAGTAGTCATGTGACTTTGGGGTTCTTTTGTAAACAATTAAAAGCCATGTTGAAGGTTGCTAATTTTGGAAGAACAGCTGGAACAGTGCTGCTCAATTTTTGCCTCCTCTCACAGTGGGTATAATCAAAATCCTCACCCCAGCTGCTTTTTCCCCAAAATGAAAACATATGGAAAAGTTTTTCTCCCAGGGGCAAAAGTGAAGCTACTAAAGAGGGGCTAAGCTTCCCTTTGCCCTTTTAGGGGTTCAAAGTCCAGAAAATGGGTGCATCCACACCACATACTATATGTAGTGTGTAGTATTATTTTTAACTGTGATATGCCTGAGTCAAGGCTGATATAAAATTTTTTGCCCCCTCAAATTCTACTGTGCTGTCTCTTCATAGTGTGTGGAGGGGGGGTTCTTGAGAGGAATAAGCAAAGAATGGCAGGACTGTACTCTAAGAGTGTATACTCCCAGCAGGGTCACCCAAGGGATGAAGGTCATCCCAGCTGCCCAGCTAAAGCAGGTACCTATATCAGGCAGCAACAATGTAGGAAGTGGTGGGAGAGGACAATCACTTTAGTGACAATAGTAAAGCCATCATTTCATACTGTGCAGGAGAAGGCAATACTAAATGACTCTGTATTTTACAAGGAAACCACCTGGATAGGCAAGATAAAGTATTTGATGACATAGTGCCGGATGATGGGCCCTTTAAGTCAGATGGCACTCTACAAGTTACTGAGGAAGAGCTGAGCTTCTCTTGCAATACTTTTTGTGGTAGTTATGACATGAGTAGATTAAAGCCTACAGGATGTCTAGTTGCTGAAGTTGCCTTGCAGGAAAAGAAAATCTGAAGCTTCAAAAACAGAATTCCAGTGGAAACATGGAACATAAGAAACATGGAGTATAAGAAAGAAGTCCTGAATCTCACTGATAGGGAACCAGGGGAATGAACTGTGGAATGAAATCAAATAAGTTGTTAAAGATTAAGGTGAAAAGAAACTACCAAAGACCAAGAAACAGAGGAAAGCAAACTGGATGTTAGAACAGATGGTGGAAATTGCCATGAAGAGAACAGTATTCATATCCAGCAAAAACAAAGATCTCAGGAAAAGTATCTTGGATGTTGACATCCTTAGCGTACAGAATGTTCTTCCAACCTTGTCTGATTTTCTTTGAATCAGTTATTATTTGCCAATGAACAGATAGAGGTTCTTGTAAATAGAGGACAGAAAATATCCTCTATTTATGAAAACCTCTAGCATTAGAAGATAACATTAGATCAGCACTCAAGTTATTTTCAAGTAGGAAGGCTCCAGGAATTGATTGAATATCTACAGGAATATGGCAAGGAGAATCAATAAAGGTTCTAACCAAGCTATGCCAGCAAGTCTGGGGAAGAACACAGTGGCCAACAGATAGGAAGAGGCCAATTTACATACCAATGCCAAAGAAAGGAGATGTAACAGTCTCATGCTAGCAAAATAATGCTTAGGATCATCCAATGCAGATTAGAGCCCTACATGGAAAGGGAGATGCCAGATGTTCAAGCTGGTTTTAGGTTAGAGGCCAAGGAACAAGAGACATTATTGCTGGAGCATGCTGGATAATTGAAACAAAGAATACCAAAAATGGGTCAATACATGCTTCATTGATTATATAAAGGCCTTTGATTGTGTCAACCATCAACCATATCATATCAGTTGTGTCATTTTCCTAAGTAGAATGTACTTAGGAAAATGGGAATCCCAGAACATCTCATTGTCCTTGGGCAAAACTCATAAACAGGACAGAAAGCCACAGTTTGGACACCATATAGCAAAACAGGCTGGCTTCAGTTCAGCAAAGGAGCAAGATGGCTGTATTTTCTCCCTATTTGGACTGGACGGTGAACATGGTATTAAAACTGGAGGAAGAAACATCAATAATCTGTGCTAAACTGATGACCCTGCTCTGACAGCTGAACACGCAAATAATCTGGAAGCACTAGTAATAAAAGTCAAAGAGCACAGTAAAAAAACTGGACTAAATTTAAGTATAAAAAAGACCAAAATAGTGACAAAGTACAGCAATCAACCTGCAAATCAACAATGAAGTTATTGAAGATGGACAGATTCTGACTTTTTGGGTCAAATATCACAATAAAGATGACAGTAGTCAAGAAATGCAGTGTAGACTAGCACTTGGTAGGGTAGCAAATTAAAGTCCTGAAAATGACATTCAGGTGGTAGATGTGTCTATACCTACAAAGCTCAGAAACATGCAGGCAATGATTTTCCCTTGACATATTATGGAAATAAAATTGGACTTTAAAGAAGCAGGGTAGAAAGGGTATTGATAGTTTTGAACTTTGGTGTTTGAGAAGACTCCTGAGGATACCAGGTATAGCCAAGAAAATAAATAAATGGACAAACCAATACAGACTTCTCACTGAAATAAAAAATAACCAGGGCCAAATTATCATATTTTGGACCCATTATGTGAAGACCTAGCTTCTAATGCTGAGAAAGGTGGATGACCATCAGCAAAGTGGATGGACTTCAGTATAGTCGCAATGGGTACACCATTGGAAGACCTGAAGGAACAGGTTGGGGACAGATTCATCCTGAAGAAGGCCATTTCTGTGTGGTTGTGAAGAGCTGAAATATTTATATATATGTATATATATGTGTGTGTATATCTATCTATCTATCTATCTATCTATCTATCTATCTATCTATCTATCTATCTATCTATCTCAAGGTGACGGTACATTCTATAATTTATGGTGGACGTGTGAAAAGTTTAAGAAATATTGGAATATGATATGTTCTTTACCTCAAAGGATTTTGAAAATAGATTTACAATTGAAACCAGAAACTTTTCTTTTAGATATGATGGATAAACAAATTGAAAGAAAACACGGAAATTTATTTCTTTATATGATAACTGCGGCGAGATTCCTATATGAGCAAAAATGGAAGGATATACAAATACCTACTGCTGAAGAATGGATATTGAAACTAATGGAATTGGCTGAGATGGTGAAACTCACCGCTTTGTTCAAAGACAGGGCACTCTCTAACTTTGTCTCCAACTGGAAACCACTCTTAGACATTTTGCTAGACACTCAAAAAAATGCAACTTTGATTTTGGGATTTGCTGATTGATGTTATACTTATAGAAATATCTTGTACAAAACATATGCATTACCCAAACAAATTAATTTTTAGGAATCTGTCCGAATATTAGATTAAAAACTATTCTTTACTACGTAAATTTTTAGATATTAGAGTAAGAGGCGAATATATTCTCTACTCTTTTTTTCTTATGCTCCCTCTTCTTCCCTCCCCCTTTTTCTCTCCCCCCCGCTTTTCCCCCCCTTCCTTTTCTCTTGATTTTTCTGTATTTTAACTTTTTGGAAAACATAATATATATATAATATATTTATATATTAAACATATATATATATATATATATATATATATATATATATATATATAATATATTTATATATTAAACATATATATATATATATATATATATAATATATTTATATATTAAACATATATATATATATATATATATATGTATATATAATATATTTATATATTAAACATATATATATATATATATATATATATATATATATATAATATATTTATATATTAAACATATATATATATATATATAATATATTTATATATTAAACATATATATAATATATTTATATATTAAACATATATATATATATATATATTTGCTTATACCATACCTGAAGGTGATAGCAAACTCAGCATTTCTGTATGATTTGCATGGGCAAGCAGCACTTCAGCTATCACATTGACAGGCCTTGAATGAATAACCTCATTTCTTTGACATAGAGCAGGCGGAGTGACAAAGAGGGGGCACAGAGTAAATCCTTACTGCCCCCTGGTGAGCGGGAGGATTCATACAAAAGGTCTACCACTGGAAACCACATGTCCTCAAAGACTCTCCAATAGAAAGAAAAGAGGCCAGTGCTTGCTGGGAAGGGCGGGAGGAATAAAGAAGCAGGTGAATCCCCCAATCAGGGAGATTGGTAACTGCCATCTGGACAGCAACTAGGCCAGCATAGCTGCCAAAACTAAATAATGGATTTAAATCCAGACAGAAATTTATTACAACGGCTTAATTTCCAACTGGTTTAGCATGGGAAACAAGCATCTTAATTAAATTTGCTGTGAGAAAGAGCTCTACCTTCAGTTTTCAACAACAGTTGTCACAAGGAGCTGCAAAAAAGAATTTCTTGGACTACAGGTTGTCCACTCCTGTAGGACAGTGTAAAATAATTCTTATTAAAAGAACATCGCTAGTTCAAGTGCTGCCCCTGTTTCAGTAAAATATTTTAAAACTGTTTATGCATGCTCTGCGTGCCATTTAGTTTGAGCCTCCATTGCCGCTGACTTTTGAGCACACAGAAAGACTGGTTCTTTCGTTCAGAGAGGCTATCAACAAAAGTCAGGACAGATGAGAGTTCCAGACACTCTTTGCTCTCCAGAGCTGAAGCAATATATTTCATGGTAATTCCACCTTTGACATAATGGTTGTAAATCCCAAATTCTGAGAAACAATTCCTGTTGGACTGACCTGATGTCTTGTGTAAATAATAGTCCTCTATCAGCATTGCTGAAAAAGTGTTTCAGCTAAGTCCTTTGTTTCAAACATATGCTATGATTCATTTCCAGCTTGTAATCATAGTAAATCATGTACAATACTGTGCAAAATAAGAAAAGGTTTCTTTTATAAAGGGATGAAGGAACACACACTAATAGATAAAAACAGAATACCATAGAGAGGTTCAACTATAGAAATGGCCTGATTATATGAGACACACTGAAATCTGTGGACTCCCAATGAGGTTTATGAACTCTAAGAAAACAGCGGGGGTATCCTTACTTATATTTTGTTAAATTGTCTCTTTGTTTAAATTACCTGTTTAGCTAATAATTTGCTTAGGTCCCTTTACCATGCTGTAATTGCTTATATCTTTACTATATCTTTACTTATATAACATTCACTCTTATATCTTCTAAATAAGGATATTAGGGATGGCTAAATCAGTTGATTTCTGCTCAATATCACTCTTGCATATATTTACCCATCAGTCTGTCTACTCCATTCCTGCATTAAACCTGTCTTTAAAAAACCTCCCTAACGTTCAAATTTAAATAAGTATTTGTAAATGTATTTGATATTTTTGTGGCAAAAATTGTGCTAGAGCATTCAAGTTAATATTTTTTCTTGTATAAAGAATTAAGGCATTATAATTTTATAAGCAGAATAAAAATCCATAATAAAATTATCAATAATTGTTTACAAAAAGAGTTTTATCCCAGCTTTAAGGCAGTAATTATGAATAAATAAATTTTATGGGCAATGTACCCTTTTGCACTGCAAACTTCTGAAAAGTTGGACATACTCTTGATCTGGTTTTTATCATGGACAACAGTGATCCATATAGGGGGATCTCATCATGACAGTCCTACAACTACATGCTGAATGTTAGACTATTTTAGTGTTTGCAGGCGACAGGAAATCTGGTCTGTCCTTAGATGCTGATGGATCTTTCTGAATTATCTGAGCAATTATGGCATAGGTTCAGGTGTAATTGAACACAATGGATGCATCATTGTGCATCAGTGAGGGTTGTTTGGTCTTATTCTTATGTATTGATGCTTTATTCATTCATTCATTCATTCATTCATTTATTCATTTGTTTGCTTATTTTTTATTGTATTTATAAGCTGCTGATTCAGAAAGTTTACAATAATTTAAAAAATCGGACTATAAAATGTAACAATACAATTGATGCAATTCAGTTGAAACTAAGAATATCAATGCTATTAAAATAATTAACAATTGAAATCTGTCAGAATCCTCGCGATTGTTCTTTAGCACGTATGCTTAAACCGCTGCGGTTCTGCCATTCCGGCAGGAGGGGGGGAGCAGCTTAGAGCGAGGACTGCTCGATTCCAGCAAGCCATTTCCCGAACCATCAGGGATGATTAAGAACCTGGCAACGGAGGAAATCAGAGAGCCTCAACACCCTGAGCAAAAAGGACTAATGATTGAGGGGGAGGGGGAAAGGAAAGGGCTTTAAATTTGGGGTTTGGCTGGGGGGATTTAGTTCCAGCTATTTCTTTTTGCCAGATCATGGCGTGCTTCTGTTTTTTCAATAAAACTTCTTATCCATGAACCTGTGTCAGTTTCAGTGAGGATTGCTTTTATTGAGGACTGAGTGCAACCTGACAAAATCTTTGAAAAATGTATGTTTTCTTCCCTAAATACTGGGACAGCACGGCCTGAATGCCTCTACTTGGGAAGTGCCCTTCATGGTGTACGAACCACACAAGAGGAGATCCTCTACCAAGTATCAGATAGCCAAGCTTCTGGCAGCAGGGGCATCTTCAGAAAGGCATCTCCTCCTGATCTAAATAACTGGGAGGTTCTTTTCTACAAAAAAGAAGGTCTCTCAGATAATCAAGCCCTAAGCCATTTAGAGCTTTAATATTCCTTAAGAGAAAGTATAAGAAATCTGTATCTTAATCACTTTGAATTCATCTATAAATTGGCCCTGTAACCATACTAGATGTTCGATGAAGTAAGTACAGTGTCTTCAGAATCACAACAGGGCAAAGACATACATTACATGTTGTACGTTTAAAACAACCCTCCACAAATGGCATAAGTTCAATAAGCAGCTTAAATTTAATTCATGCTTTTTTTAATATGAAGAATCAAAGATGAATGATAATGTCACTTTTGAAAAAGGGTTATTGTTTTGAGAACCTCATCAACGTTATGGACACCATATCTCTTCTGCCTCTTTGAAAGCTCTATTTATCTGTTTATGATATCTAATTATCTAATGAAAGCTTGGTTGTAATTAGCCATTTCATTCTTTCGTTGTTATTGAGAGCCATGAAAGCTTTGTTGATAGGAGAAAGTATGGCTTTTATATAGCACCCTGGCATTAAAGCTATCTAGCTAGGTAATAGCACCTGGTTGACTTTAACTAATTGCTTAAAGCTAAGCAGAATCAAAACTGGTTGGTATTTGGATGAAAAACCACCAGGAGTATTGTTTACTATGTAAAAATATGGCAAATATAAAGGACTACTCAGTAAAATTTTCATCAATTTCTAAAGAATATAGATTTGCCTCTAGTACTTTCTCTTAATTAATCTAGTCTATGAGATATTCATGTGAACTACAGATAGTTGTATCTCTCATTCCTTCTCTCTCTCTTGAGAATCTGTGACCTTAGAAAAGCTCTAAGAAATGCCTGACCTGATCTGAGAAAATGTGAACTTAAGCCAGTCTTTTCATCTTTGAGAGCCCTGGTCTTCTAAAAAAAGCCAAAAGGGTTTTTTTGTTTGTGTTTTGTTTTGTTGTTTTGTTTTTTGTCTGTTTGTATTACTACACAACCCATGACCCACTGAGTCATCGTTTCAGAGATATTTCCTTACCAGATTCCTCAATGCCTTCAACAATGGCAGAGTTTCTAATGTACCGCCTTCACTGGAAAAGTTCTTAAAAATTCAGGGAGATATTCAGAGATGTATCTGCCTTGAAAATAGCCCATGTCATTCATACTGAACTGTATAGCACAATCAAACATCAGGAGATGACTACAGGAAATGTTTTATGACATTTTGTATTATGTCATAAAATGTTTTGTGATAATTTTTATGTCATGAAATGTTTTATAAAATTTGCTAAATTTCAATTCCACGGGAGTCATGGGTCCTAGATTTTGGATGCATTCTGTAAATTAGCCCATATGAGATACCTTGGTTCACAAATTGTTGGCCTATGACGTATTGTTTTGCCCAGTTAAAGGTTACAAACAAACAGACACAAGAGTTTTAGTAGTATATAGATTGATGGAGAACTGAAGACATATTGTCTTCCATATGTCATTTGTATATTGAAAAAGCTACTTATATTTTTTTGTTTGTTTAGTCAAATTTACTGCTACTATCTCAGATCATAATTTATAGAAGGGCATAAGAGCAAATGCATCTAGGCAGCTTACAAACATGGATAACAGCTGATAATCATGTCTGTGATTCTGGAGATAATCAACAGCCACCAAGAGACATAGCATTAACAGCTCAATCCTGTATGAATTGGTCCAGTCCCCTTTTAAAACCATCTAAATTGGTACCCATCACCACATCTAATGACAGTGAATTCCACTGAATGTAAAGAAATACTGTTTTTTATCAGCCCCAAATCTCCTGCATTTAGTTTTAATGCACGACTGAGTTCAAACACTGTGAGAGAGAGAAGGGGGGGGGGGAATCCTTTATCCACACCTTCTGTACCATACGTGACTTTATACTTCTCTATCATGTCTCCCTTTCTCCACCCTCCAAGCTAAAAGCCTCAGATACACAGGTGGTTTTTTTGTAAGGAACTTGTTCTAACCCCCCAACTATTTAGGTGCTCAGTAGCTACAAGGGGCAAGAAAGCTTGGTAAGCTGCCTTAAACTTCCATTCGTGAACTCTTCCTGTTGGGACTAATGAATAGACAATTAGAAAATAGTTATGGAAGATTGTTTTAATATATGATAACTGCTGTGAGATTATTATATGCACAAAAATGGAAAGACTCTGAAAGTGGAGGAATGGCTGGCGAAGATGAGAGAATTAGCAAAGATGGTAAAATTGACTTGTTTGATTAGAGAAAGGACAATAACTACATTTATTAGTGACTGGAAACTCCTTATGGACTTTTTGCTGAAAAAAGAAAGAAACGAACTTGTGATTTATTGGTTTGATGATTAGAAAGAGTAGACTATAGAAAGAAGGAGATTATGTTGTAACCTTAGAGAGAGAGGATAAACTATAAATGTACTTGTAACTGCTATTAAGAAGACCAGAAACTCCTTCTTTATAACCTTTTCTTTTCTTCTTTTTTCTTCCCCTTCCTTCCTTCCTTCCTTCCTTCCTTCCTTCCTTCCTTCCTTCCTTCCTTCCTTCCTTCTTTTTTCTATTTCTTTCTTTGCACTTTTTTCACTTATCTATTACTTTACTTTCCTTACTTTTCTCATTCAAAAATTGTATTGTTTTTATTCTTTTAAAAATTTCTTTAATAAAAATTGTATACAGTGTATACACACACACACACACACACACACACATAAAAGCTAAAGATATGTGAATACAAATCAGTTGTAAGCCACTGCTATGTCTTGATTAACTCCACACAACTAGCTTGACAAGTTCAAACTACATTCAAAATTTTACTGCTAAAAAAGAATAATATACACATATTTCCTGATTAATATTCAGATATTTCCTTGTATTTAAAGAAACTATAGAATCCTTTTACTCACTTGGTTGCACACTTTTAACAAGTGAAGGTTTACAGTATAAGCTTTACATGTATAAGAAAATGATAATATTCTGAATTGTCCAGAATTTTTTTCTCCAGAAGGCCAGACAAATTATTTGGAAGAATCCAAACGTTATCAGCAGTGCTAGCCCAATGGACAAATAGATTTATGAAATCTTCTGGGAATGATCAAAAGAACTGCTATGAGGAAAAACTAAATTTTAACCATGGAATAATTACATTATCTCACACTTTGTTCATTAAAAAATTTTTTGGATAAGTGGCCTAAACAGAAGATACCCAACTAGCTTGTAAAAAAAAGTCTATCCCGTAAATTTAAATCATTTAAATTTTATTTAATTTAAATTTAAATCATCCCCTAAATTATAGCTGGCAGCAGAAAAATAAGTAATTCAAAAAGACGTTCGGAATAGGTTCAGAGATAGACCACCTCTATTTTCAACTGGAAAGTTGGTCAAAACACATTTCTATAAATACATAGTTATACAAGTTGTCTAACTATGCATGCCATTTATCTTTTTTTATTTCCTGCTTAAGGATGACATTATAATTGTGGGGCTCGATACCTGTTGACAATACTTGGATTTGTATATTACTCTTTTCAGAGTTGAGAAGAACGATTCCTACGGCTGACAACATGGCCACTCACCCACCCACCCTGGTGTTTCTCACTCAGAAGAATTAAAGTGAAGCGTGAGGGTGGGAAGCTGCTCCAGACAGCCAGGGGGCTGCCAGCACACTCAACTGAAATGCTTGACTTGGGGGGGTAAGCTGTGGAAATGGCCTCCCCTGTGGATGCACAGTCTCCACAAACCCTTTGCCCAAGACGCCTGACTTTGCAGACGCAGCTCCTGTTTCTTTAGGCCATATATCATACCATTGAGGGAAATGATGGTAGATTGCTCAATTTTTTTATTTATGGGGGTTTTTTTCGTTCAAAATCCCTACAGAGTAAGGAGAGAGGCTGCTCCTCTTCCATGTTCTTCTATTCCAAAGCAATTGTAGCTGCTTTTCATCACCGACAAATTAGAAAGTGGAGAGATCATACAAGACATTTCCCATGAGCACTTCAGTTAGACTCTTAGAAGAGCTAACACAAACCCACACATTTGCACTTTCCAAGTGCTGTTCCCATCTTTTGTGAGTAGCTTGCTGAAGACTCCATTCAGAGTCCTCCAAAAGGAGTGATTCCCTGGTGAAGTGAACAGCTGAATGATAATAATAAGTGACCTTTAAATTCAAAAGTCTGTGAAAATATCCGTAAACAGCAAGCAGCTAAAACACTGTTCTAGTCAGCCACAAGCTGATACCTCCCAGGCTTCTCTTCTATGGCCCTCTAACAGCAAATGTCCTGTTGTTTATCTGTGAAATGAGCAGATCTCCACATTATTTCACTTTACCTACTGGGTATTTGGATAAGTCATGTACTCATAGCTGCTGCGTAGAAATGATATGTGAGCCATTATGGTGGAAAAAGAGTAAATGTAGCATTACCAGATAGAAATGGGTGAGAATTTTGTACCATTTGTTTTTTTTAACTTAAGCATTATACACACATTTCTTCATAAATGGAATCAAAACAACTTGAAATTAAACACATGTCAACATGAGAGAAAAGAAGACCTACACTTCTATCCAACCAACATCGTGAATTTTGACTTTTGACAAGTCCAGGATTGAATCTCTTTCTTCTCAGCCACATTTAGGAGGATGAAATAGGGGTTGCTTGAGACTCCTTTTATTTCTGATAAGCTCCTCATCTTTAATGTGACAGGCAGCCATAATGTGGTCCTCTTCATATTTATACCAGCTATGCTTGGTGTAAATGGGTGAGAATTTCATTTGCTTCATTTTTGTATTAGTACTTAAAAATCCTTAAAGCCAACACAAAACAGGAGACACATGTACATGTCTTATATAGGTACTGATTATACATTCAAAACCACTTGGATAACTTGTCCCTTAAACAGAGGCAACTGTCACTTTATCCAGCCAGCAAACCGGGAAGCTGTATTACCTACCCCAATTCTGATTTAATCAGTTTTGACTGTACCTCTCATGAGAAGCTAACTTACAAAAGAAATTTCTCCTTTGCTATTATTCATTTCAAACAGAGCTGCTTTTCAGATGGAACTTTAATTGCAAAATAGATCAGAAATCCATCAAGCCTCCTATGTTTCCTTTTTTTTTCTTCGTTAAAGTATTGGCTGACCAACTGTTCCATATTTTTCCTAGAGAAAATTAACTTACCTCAGCAACTATTACTGGTGTAGAATCTTGCCCTTTCTTTGAATCATGTCAAACCATATATTGTCCATGGGAAGAATAGACAACATTTTGATGGCCAAAATCTCCACTTAATTGTTTTTCATGTAGGAAGCGAGAGCCACTGTAGGCAAGCGATCATACAAAATGAGTAAAGCCTAGTTATGTACATGAAGAGGACTGAGATTTTCTGTTGTTTCTGCATCCACCCACCCACCCCCATTGGGGATTTGGAGTTTTTCTTTTTTTAAATTGGTAGTAACTATTTTAAGGTTACAATGCAGATTTGGGCTAAGTTTGAGTCCAGCCACTTATGATTTATTGAATTGCCCATAATTATGCAATATTTGAGTTCAAAAGGTGGGCAACCTACATTCAATAGTACATCTGAAGGAGCTCTGGGGCTGCAAATAGAGGTTGAGGGCCACAAACTGATCTAAAATAATAAATTTCCAAAAATATCAAAAAGAATAATCAACAACCTACAGATCAGCTGTACAAGGAGATTCTTAGCAGACACCTTTAATTCATGAGTTTGAATGTACATTTTCCTTAAATGAATAATTACTTGCAGTTAGCTTGGGTTTTTTCATGCTGTGTAACAAAACAATAGGGAAAGTAAGCAAATGCTCTGATTGAAAATCTCTGAAACTGATATCCTTTGAAATTCTGAAGGGCAGTGAACCATTTAAAACTACAAGTTCTAACAGATATTGTCTTTCTGTTCTAGAATTTAACTTTGCAATAAGGATGGTAGAGAAATTAATGTGGTACTCATGCAAACATAACTAATTTTCCATTCTTAGGTCACAACGTAAACTGAAATACTTTAGTTATTCTTTAAAATCTGCAGGGCTCCAAATTTATTTTCTACAAAATACAGAAACACTTTATGTTAGAGAAAATGTTTGCAAAATGTATATAGCAAACAAAATTGCAAATTAAAATCCACACATTTGGGAAAAAATACAAAATATTAAAAAAAATCATACAAAGTTTTTAAAAATCTCAAAATAAGAAGAAAATGAGAGGATCTAAGATTGGAAAAATTGAGAAATTGAATTTAAGAGGTCTGTCTCTCCATACTTAGACAACCACATGGATGGAAAATTTTCTACTTCAAGTGAAAATAATTTCCCAGAAAACATTAGCTTCTGTACACCTTTATTGTGCACTAGTTTGAAAAGAGAATTTGATCCAAGCCTAGGCTAGCTCACTGCAGTGGGCAGTGAACAGTGACAAATCTGTGACAAACAGTGCCTTGAAATCTGCTACTGAAACCAGGCAAAAGGAGGAATCTCCTGATCTTTCCTTATTCTCACCAGCCCTTCTTTTCATGAGGGATGGCTGTTTCCTGATTCTGCCTCTAATATAGGAAAATGTAATTAAAAAATTGACTGGAGTTCTTTTTGAAACAGCTTGGAGGAGCTTTCCCTGTGGAAAGAATATGAAGATTCAGCGTCCCAGTGCCTGCCAGTCCCCTTTGTTAAGATTAACAGCATAGCACCAGGTTATTAGACTGAATATAAATACTTTGGAGGCTCTGTGGGTAGTTATGGTATCACATTTTATTATCTTCCACAGAAATGAAATTACTTATTGTAATTGCTTGTCAGTCATAGGCCAACAAACCCAACAAAGGAAAGTCTGCATGGTGGGGAGGGAGACAGAAGGAAGGAAACAGAGAAAGAATGGTCAAAGTTGTGTTCCTCTGGCTTTTTTGCTTTGTGGGCCCCTTTGTGGGTGTTGGTGTGTAAGACAAAGAAGGAGAGAGGGAGAGAGAATTTGAATGTGAATCTTTTAATAGGAAACCTTTCACACATCCATGCAGCCTTCAGATGAGTCAATGAAATGAATAAACAATGGATGAACAGTCTTCTGAAAGCAAGGGAAAGAACAGAGAAGAGACAGTAAGTTACCCCAGAAA
This sequence comes from Python bivittatus, assembly GCF_059951505.1. NCBI lineage: Eukaryota > Metazoa > Chordata > Lepidosauria > Squamata > Pythonidae > Python > Python bivittatus. The sequence continues at coordinate 3,118,237 of NW_028277040.1, read as the reverse complement.
GGAGTGACAGGTTTATGTGCATTGAATCAGCCAAAAGTAGCTCAGCAAAATTCTTCAATAAGATATAAAATTATTTCCTTGCAACTTACTGATGTCTGGTAATGCCAGTCAGCAGGAGATAACACTTGGCATCAGGTTTAAATCAGAGCCTTTCCTGAGGTGGGGTGGGGAAAGGAGGAGGAGGAGGAGGAGGAGAGGAGGAGGAGTGGAAAAGCTAATTCATCCATTCCCACACTAATAAATCTGGATGTGTGATGACAAAAGAGCTCTAAAAAGGGGACAAGACAGTAGGATCTCGGTGGTAAAGCATCACTTAGAAATCCATTAAGGAGGCGAGAGAAGCTGCTGGCATTTTATCTGAGTGCCACTGTTGCTCTGACTGAGACTTTCAGGTGTTCACAGGACAGGATAGTCGCTAATGGGAAGGAAGGCATTTGTGTGCTTTGAATATATCTGCATCCCAGATCTTCTGGCAAAGGAGTGATAACAACCACAATGCTGTATACGTTTATGGGATAGCCTTGGGAGGATAACATTGCAGAAGGCTGATAAATACATATCCGTGTACTACATTTAGAAAGAAAGAAAGAAATGGCTGTTCTCCAGTTTGTGCCTATTTAGAGTTGCCCTTCTCACTGCTGATTTTTATTTTCTATTTGTATAAATGTTATTAAAAGCTTTAAAAAGAATATAAAAGCTAACAAACAACTAATACAAAGGAAAGAAAGGAAAGAAAAGGAAAAAGGAGAAAGAAAGGAAAGGACAAAGGTACAAAAAGAAAAAATCAAAAAGAAATAGAAGAAGATTCCAATTTCCTTTGCAGCAAATACAAGCATTACATGCATATTTGTATATGCAGGAGAAAGGCAACAAGTGTTTGTTACTTAGTTCTAAAGTTTGCAAGTCAAAATGAAAATAATAGTCTACTTTTTGTAGCAGTTTTTTCAGCTATGCACCACCTTGATGCAACTCCCGAATCCTGAGCAGGTCAGGTTAATTTGTGCGTGTGTGTGTTTTAATGCACCCACAATGGAATGGGGAGCTCTGATTTGTTCTGTCCCTAATTCCAAATCCTTCACAATATTCCCTTTCCAATCTGCTCAGGTACCTATGCTTAAGCTGGACGTTGGGTACAGTGACTGGCAGGTCTCCTCTCTGATCAGATGATTTGATATAATGTTTTGTCCAACCGCAGCTTCTCCATGGCACGGTGGACAGAACTTGATATGGAGTCCTTCATATAACTATTTGCCCCACTGTTTTCCATGTACAGTGCATAGAAAGAAGATGTTTTGTGCTTTCATCTACTTGATTGGTTTAAGGATTATATTTCTTAAAGACACATATTAGGTACAAATCATTTGAAGAGGTGTTTCACTCAAAAGTTTTCAGAGGCCATTAAAGACAAGTGAATTAATTTCCAGCCTCAGTTTTCAACAGTCAGCCCCATAGTGTTTAGGAATTATTTATTGCCACCGCCCTTCCCTTGGAAAAAAATCCTTCAATCCATCTGCCTAAAATTTGCTCCAGATACTCTTCACATAGGATCTACTTTCCTGTACACTTTATGTAAGCCACCAGGAGTCTCTGGATTAAGGCAGAGTAGAAATGTGGAAAATAAACAAATAAATAAAATCTATTTCTGTGGCATATTTCAGGAAATTCTGCCTCAGACCAAAAATGTGATCAACATCTATAACATCAGAATTTAAAGGAGTGTAGTCTGAAAACCTTTGCATATATTTTGATTACCTTTGAAATGCATCCTTCTTGATATTCTACATTTCTGATAAATATCATCCCTATTCTGATGAAAAGCAAAAAGTTACAGTTCTTTGTATTTTTTCTCATTCCAGATAACGGGGGAAGGAATCTGTGTTTTTACGATTCAACATTTAGTATTCAGAGCAAGCCAATCTTTGGATTGACCCAAAGAATGCTGTGTTCCTTCTAGAGTCAAGGGCCTGGCTGCAATGTTGTTTTTGCACAGCTCTAATGTTTATAAATGGACCTGTTCAATTTTATTCCTAGTAGTTTGGAAGTGGTGTGCTGAAAATAGTTAAGCTTGCACTTAACTTTGTATACACTGTATAAATACAATTTAAGTTTATGTATATGTATGTGTATACAGTATGTGAATACATAATACACACACACGCATGCAGGCACGCATATAGACATATTCCTTCCTGCCAATGCCTGCATACAGAAAGGAAAGAACTGGGAGTTGCTTTCCTGGAAAAGGAAGGTGGGAGGGCATAGCAGGAAGGGAATTGTCCAATGAGAGAACACTGTAGTTTGCTGTTCACACTGAACACCTTGCAATCCATGGACTGGATTTTGTTAAGCCAACTTAGAGTCAAACCAGATGAGCACAGGACAGCACCAGGTGAAACAGTAAATGTAGTTATTTCCTGAGCAATGCAATGATAGATTTCTGAGTCTTGCATTCACATGAGGAAAACAGAACACATCAAAGGATTTGTAAATACTATGATCCTGACAGGGAGACTCTATACTGTACTAACATTTTGTTGATGTTTTCCTCATATGGATATTGTTTAATAACTCTAAGTAGGTGTTGGAAACAAAATCTCCATGTTAATTAACTTTAAAGCATTGTAAAGCATTATATGCAGTACATATGTGCTGCTGTATACACCAACTTTGAGCCCTTAATAAAGCTGGTTTGCAATCTTATGGTGCTGACAGTCACAGTGAGCCTGCAGACATAAGGTGTTTATGAGCTGTGGGACTGGTGAGTGGAAAGCTTAATACTAGGAATTGGCACCCAGCTCTTCATCTGACAGAGGCCGGCCAAGAAACAGTTGGCTCATAGAGGAATACATGGCTTTGTTCAGAAGCTTGAGTACATTTATTGAAGATAATAAAACTATCTTTATATAAAGACAATTAGTTCCTCAAAAGAGAAAATGCCTGCTTGTACACACAGGATGTAACATGTGCCAGGTTGCTTGGCCCTACTTCCATTTTATCTTCAAAGATGAAGATTGGGTAGCTGGTCTCATTCTGTATTATACAAATGCATATGAAGGGTTTATTCTTATACGAAGGGGGACCAAAAAAAACCTGGAATTATCTTCTGGAGGGCAGGCCCCTTGTAGTACAGGCTTCCCCTGTTAGGTGAGTGTCCTAGGAACCCACCCGCATCAGAGTACCAGCTGGGTTGTTGTGAGAGGCTGCGTTCGGCTTCAGTGAGTGTTTTTTCAGAGACTCTTTCAACACGTTTGCCTATTTCGTGATGGGTGATTCGTGCCTTGCTTGCTCACGCCTGAACAAAGAGGCAATGGCTTGACTGCATGCCGTGCTTTGAAGGAGCACTTGGAGGCTGACCCTGATTTTTTTTCGAAAGTCATAACCGGAGATGAATCTTGGTGCTATGCCTACGACTCCGAAATGAAACAGCAATCCAGCCAATGGAAAACTGCCACATCCCCACGACCCAAAAAAGCACAAGTGAAGTCGAACATGAAAACCATGATCATCTGTTTCTTTGAAGTGAGAGGGATTGCGCACTCAGAATTTGTTCCTCCGGGTGAAACGGTCAACCAAAGTTTTTATCGGGAAGTTTTGAGAAGGCTGCATCACGATTTGCGGAAGAAACGTCCCGAGTTGTGGCAAACAGGTGTCTGGTTCTTCCACCATGACAACCCACCTGCACACACCGCGCTGAGCGTTCAGCAGTTTTTGACCAAAAACGGCATGACCCTTGTGCCCACCCTCCCTATTCACCCGATCTCGCCCCGTGAGACTTTTTCTTGTTTCCCCGGATGAAAAAAGTCCTCAAAGGGAAATGTTTTGTCGATGTGGAGGAGGTGAAACAAAAAACGGCAGAAGCGCTAAAAGACATCAGAATTGATGAGTTCAAAACCTGTTCTGAGCAGTGGAAAAAATGTCTCGATAGGTGTATTGCATCAAGCGGAGAGTACTTTGAAGGTGACTGAAGTTTGAACATGTAAAAATAAATACACAATTTTTTAATAAATAAATTCTGGGTTTTTTTGGGTCCCCCCTCGTATGCCTATACAGTGATCCTTACTATTTACAACATCAGGTTATGAGCTGGGTATGTCAGCCTTCATTTTAGATAGAACTATTAAATAAGTCCTCATTCCCTCAAGTTTAAGTATCCAATTCTGAAATTTATTTATTTATTTATTTATTTATTTATTTATTTATCAGATTTGTACTCTGCCACAATCATGGAAAACTCGACAGCTCACAGTAATAAATAAAACACAATAATAATAATAAAAAAATCTTAGAAATGTTAAAACTTCCCAAAGTAATACGTGGTATTAGACCTCAAAGTCTTCCAGAAAAGCTTTGTTTTCAACTCTTCTTAGAAGGTAGGTAATATTGAAGACAGATGGACATTCTAGAGGGCTGGCCCCATCATTAAAAAACAACCTTTCTGGGATCCCCCCCTCCTGAAAATGGGGGACAATCAGCTGCCGCTCCTGACATGATCAAAGTCATTGGGCCACCTTTAGTGGGGAGATGCAGTCCTGCAGGTAACCTGGTGCCAAGCCACAAAGAGCTTTATAGGTAAGACCAGCACTTTAAATTGTATCCAGAAACTAAGAGGAAGCCAGTGGAGGGCCCACAAAACAGGTATAATAACCACTGATTACTAAGCATCCATGAACCCCTGGGCCACTGATGGTTTTTAAAGGCAGACCCATCTAGAGTATGTTGCAATAATCAGATATAAAGAGATGCATGTACCTAAACATGCATGGAAACTATTTATATTCTAACTCTTTGAAACTAGTAGGAGATTAAGTGTGATTTTAATTTTAAGGTTTTGGCTCACACCTGTCTGTTAAACAATGAACATGCCACAGCCAAAATTCTTAATTACTGAATTTATATTCCACCCTTCCATCACAAAACTTCATCTCCCCACCTTATAATAGTTCTTTAAGGAGGTTACATTGAATACTTGTGGCTGCCCAAAATCATCCAGTAAATTTCATAGTGGTTTTGGATTTGAGCCTGCATCTCCCAAGTCTTAGTCCAACCCTTCAGTCACGTATGCATGTCCGTTTAATCATGAGGTTTGTGATCCATTCCTTAATCCCACAAACTAGAGCAGTTGTCTTTGCTTTCTGTGCTATTAGCGCTTTGACCATGTCATCTATTTGCATTCTGATCAATCTTTATGTTACAGATTGCAATAATAAATTCTAATTTAAAAAGAATTTGTGCATGAGATCCTATGCCAAAAATGTTTATAAAAACCAATATTGTGGTTTTTTTGTTGCAATGACATCTGGGTACAATAAATGCTACAGAGTGTTTTAGTTGACTGTAGCTTCACAAAGACATCTAAGAATGTTTTTATATATGCTCTCTCCATCTAGATTTGACAACTAACTGTCTACTATTCATTAGAGGGATGACTGTTGGAAAGTAATTGTGCTATAATATTCTTTATACTGAGATTTTGACCTTGATTTCTTTTACTTGAAAGAAACCAACTTCTGCATTTCTCTGAAGTGCAGTTCAGGTTATGTTAGAAGTGCAATCCAGGGAAGGTTATGAGCTCTTTACACCTAGTGAAATAAACACAATCCTTTTTGTATTTCCAGATGGCATTCTAGTTCTTCAGTATCTTCATTTTGCAATTATTTGGAAGTTGTTTTATGATGCCAGTAGGATTATAACCTATAAAGAAAGAGATAAAAAAGTTTAATCTATAGAAGCTTTCCATAATACATAAACAGTTTTTCACAGGTACACCGATAGCTTCCCTTAAGCAAAGAGAAGATTTTGATGAATAGTTTTAGAAAACTTTGCTTTTCTTTTTTCTTTTCCCAATAAAAACTGTTCTTTAAAACTCAATGCTAACAATAACCTGCCTATTTTCTTTAAATGCATTCATAGCTCAGGCAGTCTACAGAAGAAAGTTTATGAGATTAAAATCTGTTTGGGAAGCAGAAGACCTGGCGATTCATTGTGTTGGACAAGGTTTTATAGGAATGGCTTATAGGGTTGGTATCCTTACAAGCTGTACACAACAAGTCATGCCAAAAATATTTATCATTTAAAGAAACGGATGCTGTGTTCCTTGTCAGTATTACTTTTGGGAGGTTGAATGTTACACAGTGCTTTGGCTGATCATAGTAGCACTTTATTCAAAGAGTAGAGCATTCTTTCATAACTGTACTTATTTCAAAAGCACCTATAAAACCCTTGTTAGCATTTACTTAGGTTTTGCTGTCAGGAAGGCATTTGTAACAGGATGATGGTTCATTCAAACATTTTCCTATCTTCCTGCAATCTGGATTACTTGTACTTTTTCTCTTTGCTATCAATTTTCTGATAGTTAAAAGATAAACAGGTATCTCAGGGTTTAATCAATTTCAACCCACGTTTAAAATGTTAATGCCTTTGATTAATCTTTTCTGTCTGAAGTCCAAGAATTATATAATAATGAACAGAATATTCCCAGTGATGATTACTGTTCTGCACTGAAAGTCCAAGAAAAAGCTAGTTTCAACCTTGGATCCCTGATGCTTTGAGGGATTCACTAATTGGAGTTAATGGAAATTTGCTGGGCATCTTTGGGATGCCGGCAATCCTTTTTCTCAGAATTTCCCAGTTTTCTCAGAACTGTTCTGGGAACTATTTCTCAGCCTTTTTTTGGGCGGGGGGTGGGGGGGGGGTGGCGGGGGGGTAATCAGAGGCTGGGGCCAGATGGACATTTGCCCAGCTTCAGTTGGTGTGCTAGTTGCAGCCCTACCTGGAACAAGAAAATCTTACAGTAGTGAATCATACCATTATAATCACTTGTTTGGACTACAGCCAGAGCTGCTAAGTGGGGTGGCACTGAATTATTGGGAGACCTTATTTGTGACCAGAGTTTCTGTTTCTGCAGTGCTAAGGTGTGAGTACTTAGGAGTTAAATTGGGCCACAGAGACACGGTAAGGATCCTGTTGGTAATCCACTTGTCTGGCTGCCCAGCAGGATCCCCTTCTGGGCTTCTGCAACTGGTTACTGGACTGGTGGATGGAGACTCCCCACCTTTTAATGTTGGGGAACTTCAACCTCCACGTTACAGATACTGGGTTGAGTTTGGCCCAAGAGTTCATGGCCTCCATGGCAATCACGGGTTTGTTTCAGGTGATCTCAGGCCTGCCACGTGTAGGCAGATACACTTAAACTGAATCCTAGTAAGACAGAGTTACTGTTTATTCATCGGGGTTTTCTGTCTGCTCCAGTGGTTTCTCCTGATGGGGTGGCATTACCCTAAAGGAGCAGGTTGGTGATTTGGAGATTCTCCTAGACTCAAAGCACCTGCTAGAACAGCAAGTGGAGGCTGTGGCCAGGGAGGCCTTTCGCCAGCTTCAGCTGTTGCACCAACTGCAACCCTACCTAGAGTGGGAGGATCTTGCTACAGTTACTAAAGCTTTCATCACCACCTGCTTAGAGTACTGCAACATTCTCTACATGGGGCTGCCTTTGAAGTTCATTCAGAACTGCAGATGATGTAGAGTGCAACAGCCATCGTGCTGACTGACATTAATGGGAGTACATTACACTAAGGCTAGGGCCCTGCATTGCTTTCCAGCAGGCTTCCAAGTCCAATTTAAAATGCTGGTACCCCCATAAAGTCCTACATGCCTGGCTTGGTGCCTAGCTATCTGCAGGACTGCATCCTCCCACTGGAATCAGCCCAGCCAGTTCAAGCTACTGGGGAAAACTATTAGTGGTGCCTATCTTTAGGGAAATGTGAGGGACAAAGCTCAATAGTGCTGTGCTGCTTTTCAGTGGCTTCCCCAATTCTTTGGAACAGCTTCCCAGTGGCCTTTCAGTTGACTGCCTTCCAGAAGCTGCTCAAAACAGGGGTCCCCAGAGGGCATTTGAGTTTTGACCCCATCTTTGTTTGGATTGGTTTGGTTAATTGAATGTTATTCAGTGTTTTTGATTCTATAAAAGAAACTGCACCTGACAATTTTTGACCTTACTAATTAATAATATTACAGAAAGTGAAAATTATTAAGTACATGGTTGGAGAATGATTGTATGAACTTTTACAGTTTACAGTATATTGCTTATTATATATCGTTTCTGACGTACCTCACCTTTATACTGCCAAAAGTCCTTAGGGATTCAGTGATCTATAAATGTAAAATAATAACAACAAGATTATGGTGTGCTTTAGATTGAAGCTCTTCTTGAAGACAACGCAGAAACTGCAGATGGTACAATGTGCAGTGCCTGTGGGTTGCCTGATCTCATTGCTGTGAGCATATTACAGTTGTTCCATTGGTTCTCAAACAGGTTTCTGTTCAAGAACAGCACAATTGGTGCAATTCAAAATGCTGATTTTAGCCCATAAAGCTCTATGTGGCTTGCTGTCTATGTACCTGCAGGATCACCTTCTCCAACCAGAATTTACCCATCCGCTGTGTTCATCCTGGGCAAAACCCACCTTTGTGAGTTAAGGCAGGCTGAGGGCTGTTTTTCTGTAAGGGCACCAGTCCTGTGGAAAAACCTCCCATTAGAAGCTAAATTAGCTCCCTGTTTATAGTCTTCCAAAAGTTGGTGAAGATGGAGCTCTTCCAAAGGCATTTCGGAACAAAGACAGGATGATGCTATTATGGCTTTTATTGATGTCTATTATTTGTTGCTCCATTTTAAATTTGGTTAAATTATGTTAATATACGATATGTTATTACTGTGGACATTTGAATTTTTGGAATATTATTCCCACCTTCTTTTTCTTTACAGTTGAATAATGCATGGATATTTTTCTTTTCTTTCCTTTGGGAGTCATTTCCCTTAGTATCAAACTGTCCTGCATGAAAATTGGGTCAGACTTCCTTTACTCAGCTTACTCATACCTCTTCCCTGGTCACCATCTTTTTCTAACCACAAATCTTTAACAGTTCATACAATTATTCTACAACCATGTATTTAATAATTTTCACTTTCTGTAACATTATTAATCACTAAGTTCAAAAGTTTTCAGGTACAGCTTCAAGGCAGCTTCAGCGTCTGTCCTGGAATAATATTCACTGTTATATGTTGTTGTAAACCACCAGGATCTGATAAATAAATAAACTATACACATTTTCTTCTTTTTTTCTTTTCCATTAAGCATATATTCTTTTCCTCAGTTGTTACCAGTATGAGTACTGAAGAAGTTTACTTGCCTAAGGCTTTTATATTCTGGGCAGTTTGGAACACAGTACACAATATAGGTCACTTTCATCATCAAGCATGCTGTGCTTTGTTTTTATAGTCACAAGTACAGAAGAACCAGCTCACAAAGGCATGGTGATGAAGATGGGATAATGACATGCAGAGCCTGCTCACTTGTTTTGAGGTAAACAGGAAGATATTTTATCTAAAAATTCCCCAAATTGATTTGCTGGAAGTTATCTTTGGCAATCAAACTCTTGGAGATTCTTTGGCAAAGGCTGAATATCAGTGGTTAAAAGCGTTCTTCAAAAGCTTCCAGATGGAATTTTTCAGACACAGCATCTGGGCAAAACCACTTGAATTCATCCTGCAGATAGACTAGATAAGATTTACTTGCTTCCTTGATACCATTTGCAATACCCTTGTACTTGAGAGCTTCAACAAGTCTAGAAAATAAAAAGACATTTTTAATACCAACTCACTGTACCCATAGTTGGCATTTGGCTACAAATGCTTGTATTATATCATAAAGAGCAATGATGGTCATGTTTGCCCCTTGAAGCATCAAGTTCAATGTGTTCAAGTCTTCAAATATATATGCCAGATATGCAGCTGAAAACTATCATTTTTAAAGCTTCAAGCACTTGATCTTTTAATTAATATTCCAAAACTATGGTAACTTTTCCCTTCAGCTGAAAAATCTGACCAAGTTTATTTTCCATTGATACCCAGTCAAACTCAGTGTGAATAGATGAATTCTGTAACCAAGTCCCAAATCTTCACAAAGGACAGCAAAAAATCTAGAGTTTAACAAACCATTTTTCATGGAATTAAGAATTTTGACAGTGAAGTTGAAGAGTCCTAGATTGCTGAGCAGAGTTTTGGAAGCCAGTGCTTGGCAGTGAAGGATGTAGTGCACCCCAAGATTAGGGTTGTTGTTGTTGTTTTAAATATTATTTTGGCCCAAATTCCTGATCATGAACCCTGGAGCACCCTAAATGCAAATTCCAAGGATTTTTTCCATTCACCTCCTCCTCTTTTTTTTTTTTTTTTAAGAATTTCAATACAAATTCAAAGGCATTATCAGCTTTAGTCATGATACTCAAAGTTTGATAAAACAGCATTTCATCTTTAGCTACAGAGTATAGATAGAAATGTAAATGAGGCAGAATTATTTTCGTTGGTCAATTTTTCATCACTAAGAGCAAAAAACAACAATTAGATTTTTCCCAAAGCTTCAAGTTTGATATTATCAGATAAATCATCAATTCAGCATATGACTTTTGAATTGGACAATTAAAGAATTTCTAGAATTCCTTCTCAGTTTTGCTTCAGTTTTCCTAGGGCCACTCAGAATGCAAGGCTTCCACAAAGATTTATCTGCATTGTTCTGAGATTTCCTTTCCTTTGCAATTAGAAAGGCTATTTCATACCTGCTCAATTGCCATATGCCCTCCCTGACAAGGAGCTGTGCCCAATTGGTTAAGAATCAGTAGACTAGAACTTTCTACATCTAATAATGTTGCTCTAATTAATATGGGGGCAATTGACAATATACTACAGCAGGCATGAATGGTGTTTTGCCAAACTGGTTTAGTTGTCTTTTCATAGGAAAATGATGCTAGCCCTTAAAGGCCAGAGCCCTGAGGCACCTATGAGGAAGAGCTATATGTCCCAAGAGTGTTCCCCAATGGTAACATCTGCACACAAGGCCAGTGATAACCCCAACCATCATAGTCTCATGTGGTGCCTACAAATGAAACATTGAAAATGTGGCCATTTCAGAAGATGGGGAAGAGGAAAAGGGAAAAGCCTTGCAGACACCCTTGACAACACAGATAGCCACAGACTACTCATTGAGCCATTTCTGGAGCTCTATTGACAATCCTTCTATAATCCCTTTCAGGCTACCTCCAAGAACAGACACCAAGTAGAAGAGGAAGTTATGAAACATGAGGCTACAATCTAAGGCCACTGTCCTGGAACAAGGACACCACAACATCTTTTGATGGGCCACCCATTTTCATGACAGCAGGCTTGCTGACCTCTGTGGATTACACAGTATCCTGGCAGAAATGTGGAGGTACTGAATGACTTGGAGAGAAATAGAGACAAGGAACAGTAACCTCTGATATTAGAAGCTCAGCTTGCCCATCCAGGAGTTCCTACAGTAGAGGAGATCATGGAGACATAGACACAAATAAGAAAATCAGTCCAATCTATAATCTATGGTAGATTTGAGTTTAAGTGGTAGAATGGGAGGCAGGCCTGCATTTCAGGGAGGAAGGGAACCTTGGAACGTATGCAAGGGAGAAAAAGGAAAGACACTGCTTAATATACTCTTCTATAGATTCTTTTCACCACTGCAGACTCTGATGTCTTGGCTGAAGAGGAGAACATAGAAGAGGAAGTGACGACTGTTGCCAACTTCGGCCTCCAGGGTGAGGAGTCCCCTGGACGCCTAAATATGATAATTATATTGGTGGAGGACAGATAAGAGCACTCATAAATGCCAGTTTTTCCATGTGATTTTTCCAGTGACTAGCTCCAAGAGAGTCTCATGTATTTTGTTCCCGGTGGTTGTTACTAGGTTCTTGACAATCTGGAGCCAATTTACTGCTCTTATGGACAAAAAACATGTGGAAAAATTGGCATTTATGAGTGCTCCTATCTGTCCTTCACCAATATAATTATCAGGTTTAGGCATCTAGGGGATTCCTCACCCTGGAGGCCAACGTTGGCAACAGTTTCCACTTCCTCTTCTACGTTCTCCTCTTCAGCCAAGACATCCACTGATGTCTGGCAGCAAAATGCTGCATTTGACAGATGCATGCAGTATTGAACAGGGGCTATGACCAATCACATATGCATCTTGATATCATAAATTGCAGAGATGGCCAGGGAGCAGGGAGATTTATAGGAAAATTGTTGGGCACAGAATATACTGTAGATGGCCAATATAGTTGTAAGGAAAAGGATGGGAAAGCATGGCTGTTTATTTATTTAAATTTATTGGCCACCCAACTCCAGTGGACTCTAGAAATGGACACATGGAAATCAAAGTACTATGGCTGAGAAAGCAAGGACCTGATCGCTGTAATATCTGTGGAGCACTGGCACCGTAGCTGAAGCTCCCTGAATTTCATCCCTCCAAGGGCAGATAGGTAGGCCTCCACAGTGGTCATCTGGCAGAACATGCGTCTCCTATCCCCTCTCCCCATTTGGGCCTTATATTTCATGGGAATGAATTGCCATGGCAATAGGGTTGGCCCAGTTCCTGGGGTAATGCCTAAGTCATGCCTCCTAATATTGGTAGGTACTTCTCAACTTTATGGGGTATCATGGATTCAACTTCTGATGTTATTGATGTGTGCCAAAGCTAGGAAATTGCATTACTTTTTGCATACTCTGTGTCTTTTAGAGTTGTGCATGCATGTTTGCCTCTTGCTGACACTATTAGAAATTCTGAAAATATTAAAGTAGGGGTTTAAACCAGAGCAGAGGCCAAAGGCCTCAGTGATAATTCTGACATGTTTAAGGATTTATGTTTTAGGCTGTGCACTGATTCTTTTGTTTACCTTGCTTTAAAGATTGTTTGGAAGCTTGTCCAACTGTCAAATGTGAATATCAAATTAAAAAAAAAAAGATTTAGAGAGGTGGTCTAGGCTTCCTTTAAATGTTTGGGATAGGATGAATATAATTAAGAGGAATCCTAATATAATTAAGATTTAATTCCAAGGCTAGCTTATATTTTAAATTTGCATTGCTATTTACATTCATATCATTTCAAGTATGTTTATTTGATATTGAATATATATTTCCAATAGGGTATTCATCAAGATTTTCACTGCATAAATTACAATTGCCTTGGAAAAAGATAGATTTCATTTTCTAAACATTCACAGTTTATTTTAATGTCAGTTACTAGCTGGTGTAAGGAATGTAGGAATTTAACTCTTGTTTTTCACTCCATTGAAATATTGACAACATTTGGATCCTTGCTGGTTTAGGGATCAATTTTAATATATGTACTTAATGTGGCAAAAGAATATGAAAAATATTGAAAAGCTTCCATTATCTGTTACTCTGCAATTTAAAAATAGCTGGTAAATCCTTTCCTGGAATCAAGTGGCCTGTCATAATATTACTACTCTGGATCAACTTAGTTTTGATAAAACAGTTTGAAACACTTCTGTAGAAATTGAAATCACAGGTGCTTCTTGGCAAAAGTATTTGTTATTTGGAATATTTCTTCTCTCTAGTAATACATATTAGAAGTTCCAGATGGATTAGAGATTTTGTGGAATCAATTAGAATCTCCAAAGACAGTAATCCATTATTAAAAGAAGCAGAATGGATTGGCTCAAATAGGTATTAATTATTTATGCAGCCTTGGAATAACAAGCTTGAATGCCTTGTTTGTGCACATCAATGGAAGGTTGCTTTAAAGAATATTAAATTAGTCCCCTTTGATTTTAAAGCAAGGATTATATATATAAAAAATCTTATTTATATATTGGGTACATCACAAAATATTTAATGATTAAATATTCCACAAACTTATGTGGTCTGGGCTTGTATAAGTGCTACATTTTTGGCTTAAATCCACAGCATTCTTAAAATGACTTTAGACTCATTACTACATGTCAGAAATGCATAAGTTCTTGATTACATTGCCAATGTTTAAGCATCACTCAAGACATCAAGAACTGTGGACTTTTTGTAGCAGGCCAACTGAATTATTGTACAATACAGAAACTTAAATCTGCACCTGATGAATAGCAGTCGATTGCTGTTATGTGTTGCTTGCTGGTATTTTAATTGTGGGGAGGATACAACAAAGAGGTAAGGAAAATGACTTTTGAAGAATTTAGTCAAATTTTGGAACTGTACTGTTGATAAAATAATTGTGCAGCCTTTTCTCATTTTCCTTTAATTTTATTTTACAACACATTGTTTATAGTCATATGTATATGTGTGTGTGTGTGTGCATGCTATATTTTATATATAGTATTTTTAAAGGTTGCTATAAATGTAGCAATAATTTGCAGTTTCTTTAGTATTCCTCCAAGGACATTACAAGGAATATAGAAAATCCAGAAGGACAAAACATTCTTGAGCCAAAGGAAATCTTTTGTAACTATGCAGAGATGGTGAGTTCACAAAGCATGTTGAACCATAGTTTGTTTAACCATGGTTTATTGAATAAGTCACAATTGGCTGGATTTGTACTACATTCTGAATTATAAACCCTAATGCCAACATTCTGAATTTACAAACCACAATGCCTAACTGACTGAGCAGGTAGTGCCAATATGAGTTTGACAGTAGAGTTCAATAAAGAAGAGAGACACTAAATGTTTTAACGGACTGAGAGTGAAGCTATGTGGAGTGAATGATCGTCTTCTGAATGGCTGCTGATTGCAAAGGGCATGTCCTGAGATCTGCTCATTGCCCTTTGTGAGTGACTGTATGATTTCTCCATGCTGAGCAAGTAGAGGAAGAGGGGGTGAGCAGAAAGAACAAATAGGTGTTAGAAGGGGGAGTTCAAGGGTGAGGCCCCGAACAAATTTCCCCTTTAGACTGACAAAGTATATTTGGCTAACCTGCAGACCTGAGAAGAAAACATGGGAAAATAGAAAGCTTTTGTACTGACTCTACCTTAAGAAACAGAAGTAAATACGAATGGTCATAACCTGCAATGTGTGCTCCATGCTTTTGTTTACAGCTGAAAACAAACTTCTCATGTGCAAGCTTTTTGCAGTACTTGAGGTAAAAGTAAGAGGATTGGAGCACCAAGAAGCCACACTTTGTCTCGCAAGAGAAGATGAGACAAATGTATTAGACTGAACAAACAAATCACTTCAATAAGAGCTGATCAAAGAATCTGCCTTTCACAAGAAAAAAAGCTAACAGAGAAGCAAACCCAGTGGTTGACAGTGACAGCCAGAAACAAGAGATAGGAAATATTCTTCAGCACAGACACAAATAATTTGCTTTTAAGTCCTTGCTGAAGAAACAGGATCTGGTTCTGATATTAAAGAACAAAAGACTGGGCTGAACAGACAATGAGAGGCTGGAGCTCTGAAGAATAGAGGAATGGAACTAATACTTTTAGCAAGACCAAGAGGACAGTTCTTTAATGATTGATTGATTGACTGACTGATTGATTATGTACCATCAAGTTGTTGTCGACTTTTAGTGACCACTTAGATAGGTTTTCTCCAAGATGATCTATCCCTAACCTATTCTTTCAAGTCTCCCAATGGTGAACCCATCGCCATGATGCTGATCATCCTTCTCTTTCCTTTCCTAGCATTAGAGCCTTCCCCAGAGAGCTAGGTCTTTGCACACTGTGGACGAAGGAGGATAATTTTAGCCTGGTTATTTATGCCTCGAGTATGAACTCTGGGTTTATTTGTTCAATAATCTATTCAGGCTAGCACTGAAGATGTTACCTAGCCGGGTAATGAAACATCTGCAAGAAAACAACCAAGCTCAGAGAACCACAAGGACTCCACAGTTGAACCCTGAGCTACAGTACATATATTCTCTTCTATTGCTGATCCATTTATTCTTTTCTTGGCAGTACATGGTATTCTCAGGAGTCTTCTCCAATACCAAAATTCAGAAGTGTCAATACTCTTCCTATCTTGTTTCTTCAACAGAAATTGTTGGGACTGGCCAGATCTACTGGCTCAAGAAGTATACTGTCTCTGAAGGATCAAAAGAATGAGCTGTTAAGACTCATCCAGACTTTTCCTGCTTGGTCACATGGGAGCATATGAGGTAACTATGACTGCATTACCTCAGAGTTTGAAGTTCTTAGAAAGAGGCTAAAAAGGACTAATACAGCAGGATAAGAGAATAATTAAACAGGGGACTATTACATGACTCAAAATCAGAAACAACACTGATAAACTTTAGAGACTTTCATTATTATTATTTTATCAAAAATCAGAATATGAGAAATAAACAGGATGGGCTTAATCTCTTAGTAAAGAAAGGCAGATATGACTTAGTACGGATAATGGAAATTCAGTGGAATGATCTTCATGATAAGAATATCTCAATTTAAGGAAACACATGCTGAAAAGGAATAGAAGCCACAGAAAGAGGAAAATGTTGCAATGTGTGTTAACAATGTCCACTTCTGTGAAAAAAATCCAAAGACTTTAATTTGGTAGTATTGTTGACAGTTTCTGGGTTAAAAATATGGAAGAAGATATAAAAGTAGCACTGTTGTTGGCTTCCCTTGCCAACCAAGGAGAAGATGTGGGTGATGTTTTCCAAGAACAAATTGCAGATCTTTTGAAAAGAGGTGAACTAGTAATGATGGAGATGATGATTACCCTGACATTTTCAAGGTAAGCAACACATCTACAAAACAAACTCTACCAAGCGTGGTCCATCCAAAAAATTCCTAATCTGTCTCGCTGGCAACTTTCTCTTTCAGAAAGTGAAGGAAGGTATAAAAGGATCAGACTTGATATCTCTGACTTGTTTCTAATCAATTGGGAAGACTTAGTAGTCAAAGTAGAAGGAGTATGAATTTGGGAAGGAAATTATTATTTAATGCTGACATTCTTAATATTAAGGTAAGATAAAGTTAGCATATATATCCTGGATTTCAAAAAAGCATATTTTAATACATTCAGAAGAATGATAAGTATGATTCCATGACAGGAAAATCCTACTAGTGGGAGGATTCGTATTAGTAGGAACACAAGGAGGATAAGATGAGATACAATGAAGCTTAAACGCTTTTCTGAATATCAATAAATATCGGATTTCATTTCTCTTATCATCTTGTCCTAAAAGCCTCTATTCTACATGAATTGCAACACACAATTTAATACACGGTCATTTTAGTGTTTCTATAACACAACCACAAGTGGAAAATTATTATCTCAATATGATAATCCATTCCCAGATAGGCTACAGATCTACACAATATTTTGAAACCACAATGTAATTAATTGTGATGGTACCTTCAACCACCTCATTTAAAAGTTCCAGCCAAATTTGGAATTATACAGAATAATAAAGAAATTGTGCTAGGGAAAAAAAATTGCATAATTGCAAACCTTGTCCTTCAAGTCACATTTAGGGCAGAAACCTAGTCCGTGGGAAAGCTGTTTCATATAACCTGCTCTGACTTTTCAGATAAGAAATTTAGGAAAGGATTATTTATTAGTATATATTTCCAAAAGTCAGCAAAGGGAATAAATGAATAACTATTTTTCCGCTACATTGAGATGGCATACTTGTAAATATGCTGTAGGGCACAGAGATCATTCTATTGATTGTGCCAGAAACAATTTAGCAGAGGTCCACGTCATCCTGGTCATTAGAGCAAAGCATCATAAAGAAGTTAAAAACTTATTTAAAAGCCCTTCTCCTAAGCTGTGCAAATATGTGAAGAAAATGCTAAGATAAGCCAGCTACAAATAATGAGGAAAGGGTTCAAAATGCTACCAGAATGATCTCTTATTACTCTTGGTTAACACAATTCTTTTCTTAGACTTGCAGAGAACAGGATGTCAGTGCATTGCTGCCCTTTGGTAATTTATTTAGGGGCCTGTTTTGTCGACAGTTTGGACATTTGGGCACATCAGGAAATACCAGCTGATTGACCAGCCTCACTCTTGTGCTTTTAACAACATCTTGATTTTCTGAAATCCAGAACTTCACATTTTTGTGGCCTGAAAATAAATATTATTTGCTGCAGATGTCTGCAAGGCAAACTGAGAGGAGGGGGCAAGTTACACAAACTGGTTGGTAATTCTAGCATAAAAGGTTAATATTGTCTTTAGTCACTGGAATGATCACTGTGTTTTTAAAACGATATGGATTTGGATGGCTCGGTACATATTTAGCACTTAGACCATGACGTACGAAAAGCACAGGCTGACCAGTGTTCTGGTTAAACATCTTCCTGTTTTGCTGAAGGAACTTTTTGTTTTTCCTCCTCTTTTGCTCATTTTTCAGCAGAAAACTGTTGATATTATTTCTGTGAGTTAACAGAAAATCTTGCATGAGCATCCAGTGTTACACTTTGTATGAAATGCGATAGATTCTCCATCTGGCCAGGATTCAGGTAAGACTCCTGAATACGTCACTAGGCTGGTAGAAATGAAGCAAGTAATTCCTTTGCCTTGATCATTTTCTCCCTTAAGCAAAACCTCCCAACAACCTTGGATTGCAGCCTGAGCTTCATAAAATACCACAATGAGTAATGAAGGCTTAAAAGAGTCGTGCTTGAAAAGCATTTAACTTGCATTTTTCCTCTGAAGGCCCCTAATATTTTTGAAAGTTTTTTAAACCGGGAAATTAGCTTGGAATGCGGACATACTGGATTCCAACGATTGTGGGAGGATGTTTTAATTAGACTTTTTTTTCTAAAGAACCTTTTTGTGCCTCTGAAAAATAAAACTTGCTCCTATAATAATCTTGGGGTCATTGGATGGCACTCTATTTTCTGACTAACCGATACATTCCTTAGGCCTGCTGTACGAGCTGCCTGACACAAGAATAAATGCAACTCCTGTGGCAACATGATGCCACTGTGACAAATGAATCCAAGTGGAGCCCCTTTTTATTCCTTTCTTTGTTTGAAAACAGCCAATACCTAATATCTTTCTGTCTTTTTTCTCTTTTAGGAAAAATACAACTGGCTCTAAGACAAGGAGTTGCAGTTGTGGCATGAGAAATAATTCCCAATATAATTGAGTATCTTCAATCATTCAGCAATTAAATGGATCCTAAATTGTATCTCTTCTGAGGAGCTGACTCTTTGATTTGACTGAAAACTCATCGCTAGTGCCTCACCAATAATGATAGATTTCTAAAAAAACCAAATTATTATTATTATTGTTACAATAATAATTGGTTCTAATGCTGTATATGCTGGTATGGAATTAAGCTTCACTGAACATAGCGGACTGACTTCTAAACAAACTGCGTAGCTTTTTGCACACTGACAAAGCTTGGTTTTTAATGTGCTGATACTGTAGGTATACAGCAATTCTCCATGAATATTTTTATCTTTCTGAGTGCCTCTAAAAAACCCACCAAAAATATGCTGTCTTCAAGATGTGAAATCAGATCTGTGAAACCTGCCCTCCAATTTCCTTAAACTTTAATAACTATCTGTTCCAGCACTGTTCCAACATTTCTTCATTTTGGAATGGTAGATTTATCACTAATTTAGAAATTATATACCCATTGACCCCAAATTCCTTCCAATTAGGGCTGATTAGGGAGTATCTCTGCACTTTCCCAGCTACTATCTTGAACTTCCAAAAGAGAGAGGACACTCCCCACATTCTTGGATTATCTGGAGAAATTCTTCTGAGAGACTGAAATATACATACTATTTCATACACATCTTAATGATTCTCTCTCTTACCTTCCCTGGGTTAATCCTGAGAAGATGACTTCCAATCCATCTCAAAAAAATGAAGAAAAGAAGGTACTGGTTTTCTAACCCCAATCTAAAGGGGGCAAAGTTGACAGTTTATGATAATACAAAGAGGAATTTGGGACTTTGAAGATGTACAGCAAGCTTGGATCCTACTATCACAATCTTCTCAACCACTGTGTTGTTGAACCAAATGAAGACTCTCTGTATTTAGAATATTTTGTACCACTTTACTACTAATAATACACTTTAATCAAATAATAATATAGCATATCGAAGCAGTTACAGAAAAGCAATTTCAAACCTACCTCAGTCATGAAAAGATGTGGAAAGTAGAGAATGGAATCCAGATGGAACTTGAAAAGGAGTGTGTTCTAGATTTGGACATTGTACTGGCCCAAATCACAGGATCAGTCTTCTAGAGAAATGAAGTCTAGACAAATGAAAGGCACAGATACTTAGCATCAGACGTTATACCCTTTGTCATTTAAGCAAACGTTGCCCAAATGCAACTGTGTATGCAAGAGGCACAGGGATGGAGAAGCTTTGCTATCATGATGTGGTACGGTCATAATGCTGATGATGTTGCACTTATCAGCCAAAGGACTCTTTAGAATTGATCATCCAACCATAGCAGTATGGTTGGATGTTGGGATACTGGATTAATAAGGATCAGATGCAAATGTTGACATGAAACGTAGTTGAAGAAGAAAAACAATATTTGCAGCAAATAACAAGGCTTAATATTGTCCCTAAAAAGGTTAAATACCTAGGGATTTTTTTTGACAAAAAATAACAAAGACATATTTAAAAATAATTTTTCACAGCTCATGAAACATACAATGGCAAATAACCTACAATGGAGAAGCCCAAAACTGTCTTGGTTAGAAAGAATTGCAGCCATTAAAATGAATATTTATTTATTTATTCATTCATTTATCATATTTATATAGCCACGCATCTCACCCAAAGTGATTCTAGGTAGTGTATATTCTACCAAGGTTCAATTTTCTATGTCAAATGTGTGTATGTGCCTTTGAGTCAGTGTTGACTCCTGGTGACTCCTGGACTAGTCCCTGCAGTTTTCTTGGCAAGGTTTTTTGGAAGTGGTTTGCCCTTCCCTCCTTCCTAGGTCTGAGAGAGTGACTGGTCCAAGGTCACCCAGCTGGTTTTATGCTTAAGGTGGGAGTAGAACACATAGTCTCCTAGTTTCTAGTCTGGTGCCTTAACCACTATAACCAAATTGTAGTGTCAATGTCAAATGTCAAATGATTCCAATAAAAATTAAAAATAAGGTATTAAATGACTGGCAGAAACGAGTAACAAACTTCATATGGTCAAATAAAAAACCAAGGATTAAATTTAAGATACTACAGAATTTTAAAGTATGAGGTGATCTGACAGCACCGGTATGTTGCAACTGGCTTTCTGACTTTAACCATTGTTAAATTTTCTGGAATTTTGCATGCTGGTTGAAAGCAGAGCTGAGCCATGATGGCTGGCGTGCTGATCAGCTATTTGGTGGCTAGCAGCACAGGAGGGCAGAAACAATCAAGCAAGCAGTGAGGTGTGGAGGCATTGGATTTTGGGGGGTAGGGGGACAGTCAGCTGTTAAAAATTTACTAGCACACCACTGCCCAGCAGTATGAAAGTTCAAATTGCGTTGTTGAACTAGCTATCTAACTTGGATTATGGATTAGATTGTGTCACTTTGTTGAGGGAGCAGGACTTTCAGACAGCCTGCATAAAAATCTTTGGACTGATACAAATAAAAATAGACAACTTATAAGAGATCATTTAATAATAAGCAGTATATTACAAGTTTGGGACAAACACAGAAAAAGAATTAGTTCAGATTTATCACCTTTTGCTTCATTATTAAACATTTATTTTTATGAAGATGAGAGTGCAAATAAATTCACTCAATGGAGAGACAACAAAACATACAGATGGCAAGATCTAATTATTAGTAAGACAAAGGAAATCTTTTGAGACTCTCTCTTTGGAATGAACAGAACCATCTGACCAATTCCAATAGCTTGACTTAAGTAATATAGTTTTAAAAGAACCGCAAAACCAGGAGGCAACACTTAGAGATTTGACTGAATTTGAAAATCTTGTAAGGATAGATCCCTTACTGACTGTAACATTCTCTTTTACTGCACAATTTATACTGCATTGATTACTGTCATTGATACTTGAACATTACTCTGATGTTAATATTAACTTGCAGTTTTTAAAATGACATAAGAGATTTAGCTATATAAAACCAAATGAATGCTATACTGAAAATCCTTACATAGCATACTCAATTTTATTCAGTTTCTGATGTTTGTAAATTTCTTTATTTATTATTCTTCTCCTTCCTTCCTTCCTTCCTTCCTTCCTTCCTTCCTTCCTTCCTTCCTTCCTTCCTTCCTTCCTTCCTTCCTTCCTTCCTTCCTTTCTTTTTTGACTTCTTTTTTCTCTTTTTAAAAAATGTTTAATAAAAAACAACAACAACAAAAGTAAACACATCCCAAGCCAGGAACCTGGTCTTACTTTGATGCCTGATAGTTTCCCATTCAATTAATAGGCCCCTTTCATTTCCTTACCTTATAACAGCAACAGTCCTCAGGAGGACCATTTTAGGACATCAGGTATGCACAAGAAGGAAGCAATGAGCATGAAACTGAGCAAACTCAGGGAGGCAGTGAAGGACAGGAAGGCCTGGCGCAATATGGTTCATGGGGTCACGAAGAGTCGGACACGACTTAACGACTAAACAACAACAACAACAACATGCACAAGAAGACTTGCCTGAATCCAAATTAGAGCTCAGTATTAACCTACTCCCTAACTGGGCCCCAGTTATAACAGGCCTCATAAAACAGCTTAAGCCTGACAAAGCCCCAGGTAATTATTCTATTACTGCTGAAGCCTTATGCAGTAATTTGGAATGATGGAACCCTGTACTTGTTTTTCTGTACGCCTATATTGATTATACCACCCTAATGGCAGAAAGTGAAGAAGAACTAAAGAGCCTCTTGATGAGGGTGAAAGACAAGAGTGCGAAAGCTGGCTTGAAACTCAACATTAAAAAAACTAAGGACATGGCATCTGGACCCATCAATTCCTGGCAAATAGAAGGGGTAGAAATGGAAGCAGTAACAGACTTCATTTATTTGGGCTCCAAGATCACCGCAGACGGAGACTGCAGCCATGAAATTAAAAGACGCTTGCTCCTTGGGAGGAAAGCTATGGCAAATCTAGATAGCATATTAAAAAGCAGAGACATCACCTTGCCGACAAAGATCCGCATAGTCAAAGCTATGGTTTTTCTAGCAGTAATGTATGGCTGTGAGAGCTGGACCATAAAGAAGGCTGAGCGCCGAAGAATTGATGCCTTTGAACTGTGGTGCTGGAGAAGACTCTTAAGAGTTCCCTGGACTGCTAGGAGGTCAAACCAGTCAATCTTAAAGGAAATCAACCCTGACTGCTCATTGGAAGGATTGATAATGAAGCTCAAGCTCAGATACTTTGGTCACCTAATGCAAAGAGAGGACTCTTTGGAAAAGACCCTGATGCTGGGAAAGATTGAAGGCAAAAGGAGAAGGGGATGGCAGAGGATGAGATGGTTAGATAGCATCACTGAAGCAATGAGCATGAAACTGAGCAAACTCAGGGAGGCAGTGAAGGACAGGAAGGCCTGGCGTGATATGGTTCATGGGGTCATGAAGAGTGGGACATGACTTAACGACTGAACAACAACAACTATATTGATTGCCCTGTGCAAATACCAAGGACTGGGGTCTAGCCATCATAGTGCCCATTTATAGAAAGTGTAATTGTGAAACATCTGCTAACTATCGACCCTTCAGCCTTCTAAGCGTAATAAGCAAGCCCTGCACTAAACATCTCCAGAAGAAATTGGCCCATTGGTTTAATTTAAAGCGGATCCTGGCAGATGAGCAAGCAGGCCTCAGAGTTGGACACTCTATCCTTGACCATGCCTTAATACTGCAACATCTGGCTGAAAAATATTAATCCAAGACAGGCTGTACGCTATACACTGCATTCACTGATTTTGGGCCCGCATTTGATCTCATTTCCAGAACAAGGGGGTGGGACAAACTCTTACATATCTCTATAGATAGATACCCACTGTTGTTAATGCATAACCTTTATGAGAATTCCAGAATAAAGGTTTGTTGCAATACTCAAGGCCTAATTCTACTAAAGAGATCCCAACCCAAAGAAGAGTGAGACAGGAGTGTATTTTGGCACCTTGTTGTTTAATTTGTATGTTAAGCCTGTTATAGCCAAAATAACTAAATTATAGCACCACCCTCAGGAGAAGGGTCTATTGAAACCATAGTCAATGTCTTGCTATACAGGTAGTCCTCATTTTAGTGACTGCCTTGTTTAGTGTCAGTTCACAGTTACAACAGTGATGAACAAGTAAATTTGTGACCTTCGTAGGTCCGTAAAGCAAAGGAAAGGTGATGTAAAATTGTAAAATCATGTTTCACTTAGTGACAACTTTGCTTAACAACCAAGTTGCCAGTCCCAATTGTGGTCACTAAACGAGGACTACCTGTATTGTATTTTCTATAAGGATGAAAGGACCCCTCTTATCACTCCTCATTTAATGAAGTACCCCAGCAATTCTGATTTATGCTATGTACAGTTGTTATTATCAGACCAGTATGACTCTATTTTATGAACATGCCCAAAATTTGTTACACTGTTTGTAAAACCAGAAACATGCATCAGTGATCTAGTCACAAATGTTTTATTTTGTTCCATTCACTGCTCATTGTTGTATTCTGGCCAGTGACCATAATAAAGGTATATATGTATGTACGTATGTTAGCAGTGTATTTGGGTGCACTATGACCTGTATTTGCAGTGGATATAGACAACAAAGCAGCCGGGATCCCATACAATGCTGGCTGCAGAATTCTGGGATAAAGGTATGGATCCTGCCTCATACTCATGCTCCTCTTCCATATTCTCATTGCCAGCACAAGTCCCAGGTAAGGAGCTACATTGCTGCCCGTGACTAAGAAGGAGAGCTCAGAAAGCCAGGATGATGAGATCCCCCTCTTCCGCCATGGGCTCACTCTTTCTCTTTCAGCAAACAAATTCCTTTCCCATGGAGAGCACCTCTACCTCCCTCTGTGCCACAAGTCTTCTGCCCACTGGCACTTTGCTGCAACTGGGTCTTTCTGATGAAGGGAAAAAGGAATGTCCTCTACCTGCACCAGGCTGATGCTGGTGAGGATGGCAGGACAGAGGATGGCAGGACAGCTTTGGCCACCTGGGAAACCCACTTTTACCTCAGCCTCCCTTGCCCATCTTGCGACTCCCACTCTGTTTCACTATATTTATTGTGGTTAAGGAACAGACAGGTAATATGCTTGTGTAACATATTTTGTCAAAAAAATTGAAGTGTGTTACTACATGTATAATATACTATACTGTAATGGAATACAGTAGTCTGTATCATGCACATAGTCAGACAGCAACCTAACTGTCTTGGGTCTACTCACACCATGCAGAAGACTCACTCAGTGTAAGACATGACAGAGACAGACAAATAGGAGAAAGAAAATGGGAATTAAAAAATATGGGGAGAATGTAAAACCAGCTAACAGACTAGACACTGAGGCTAAGAGGGATTTCTATACTAATAGAGAACTAGAATGAAAGTTACGGGTAAGGATAAAAGGTCATTGCTTTAGGGGAAGGTAGAGAAAGAAAGACCAACGATTTTAAAGGAGCAGTATAAGAAACTGGAGCCCCTCTTTCTCTCTTGTGCTCCCTGCAAGCAAAGCTGCTTAAACAAATCCAGAGCTGCCACCGATGCACAGTACACACCACCCCAAGAGCCATGTTGTGCTCTAATGGGGGGAGGGGAGGGGAGGGAAGGGGAGAGAAGATGATAAAGCTTCTCGGCCATAGAAAAGCCTGTGGCAGTATTCAGCTGGCCTCTTCCAGCTTTGTCCAAATGCTGTTCAAATTCCGCAAAACCAGAAAACATCAGAAAGCCCCATCAAATCTCCAAATTACCTTTGAATCTTTCCAAAGCAATTCAAAAGCGCCTGATTTGATTTGATGCTGCAGATCACCTGGGAAATTAGATTTGAAGATTCAGAGGGGTGATTTGATCAAAACTCCTTCAAAATGAATCACCCCTTTGAAACTTTATATAGCCTTATTATTTCTTATAACCACATTTCCTTTGCACTAAAACATTTCTATCTATCTGTCTGAAACTTACCACTGCAAATTTCTTTGCAAATTTTCACAGTAAATTTCAGGGCTTTGTTTCAAAACGAAAAGGTTATGGTTATTTTTTTTAAAAAAAAGGGATGTTAATGAAGCATAATTTGAAAATCATACCATTAATTTATATTAAATTTGGCATGTTACATTGCTTAATAATTGTGAGTTGCCCAGAGTTATGCTGTATAAGATGGACAGCTATACAAATCTTTAAATAAATACAATAAATAATAGTGATATAGCATTCCTATAATTTATATTCTGTTCTACTGAAAAGCAAATAATGTAATGAGGTCTTTAAGAGGACAGCTTTTAAAAGCATGGACCTTAAAATCCACTTCTCTAACTTATTAAGATAATATTGAATTTTGTTTCTGGTTCTGCAAATACTAGCTATCCCACTATTTCTTTATTCAAATGACTACTGAGTTTCTCCTACATTTCTCAACATTTTCTCCACAAAATAATGTATACAGAAATATTACAATATTTGAGTCAGCCCTAATTTCAGCAGTCTACAGCATTACCTTAATTAATGCTGGCCCATGGCATTACCATAATTAAAATACCAGCTTTAAATTCAAGCTTTACGCTGTATTATAGCAGATCCACAAGTGGACATGGCTGCCATGGTGTTGGAGTAGCTTTATCAGTTCAGCTTTCTAATGCAGTCATAAACTGAAAAACAAGTGAATGAACACCTAGCTGGGCTACAGCTGCAGGCCCAAACTATCCCTGTCTATGTACCAAGTAATAGTGCTTTTGATGAACGAGCAGAGTAATTCTGTTCAGCACTGCATACAGAGATCACAGCTATTCCAAAAAGTTGACTATCTCATAGTTGCCAGGGACTTTAGCACCCAGATTGGCCATCGTGACGGTAAAGATACATCCTAAACCAAATGTGTAGAAATGGATGATTTTTATAAGATCTGGCAACTGTTCACAGTTTAGTACGAATAAGTACCTTTTTTAGTCACAAACTCAGCATTTACAAGCCCAGATCATTTAAAAGAATCATTATTTCTGATTAGGTAGAAATTTCTGATAGTCAAACTAATTGTAAATGCTATCACTTTTATGCTAGAATAAAAATTAATTCAATTGAATATTGAATATTGATCACACCAAATTAAACAAGTTACAACTAGTTATAAAGAAGCCTCTTAAAGTCCTCTACTGGATGGAATAAAAGAATAACATCCATCAGATACTGCTGACACATTTCAAAAGAAATGTAAAAACAACATGAAGAACATAATTGCACACTAATATGAACAATTGGAAATCTGCTTGTCTAAAGTGAAAAACATTATTCACAGTACAGCAGTCAAGGTGACTAGGTACATCACGAAAACACACAAACACTGAATAAGTGCTTAAACAATTAGCAAATCAAAGGAAAACCATGCTAGCCAACCAAGACCTATCTTGGCCAATTTAGTTACAAGCAAGCTAGACAAGATAAAGAAGTACATTGAAAGCAAAAAGCAACAGAATTAGTACAAACAAGAGAAAAAGGTGACTTGAAAAAACTATTTCATCTTATGAAAGAACTGGCAAGAAAATATACAGCACCTATTAGTGATATTATCACAGTTGCAAATGGTGGAATTTTATGTAACAAGAAAGATGAGGTAGAACAATGGAAGAAATATTTCAAGGAACTTGTAAGACACCCAATTCCAGTAACTCTGGATGCTAGTACTAGGTACATTTCGGAGATTTTTTTTTTTTTAAACAATCAATATGCTCCATAGACAAAGGCCTGTTAAGACTGGATGAAATACAAAAGGCCTTGAAGAACAGGAAGTCACCAGGATCAAATTAGCTGAAGCCAGAAATACATAAGGCTCCCAGGATACCCTTGGTTCTTAAACCTAAAGTTTTATTAGGAAAATATGGGAAAGTGAACTGGCAGTCAGTTATCATTCTATTACACAAGAGAGGAAATAAAACCTTGTAGCAAGTACAGAGGAATTTCTCTACTGAATATTGAATACAAAATTATGGAAAGAATATTTCTCAATTGCCTCCTATCTGAAATGGATAAAAGAACTACAGAAAATCAAGCTGAATTTAAACCTGGGAATAGTTGCATTGATCAAATATTCACGACTCAGCAACTATTGGAATTGCATTTTGTGTTTTGTCAAGAAACATGTATAGCATTTACTGATTTTCAAAACAGCATTTGATAACTTGCACTATGATAGCATTTGGGCAAGGCTTCTGACAGATTTGTGTGTGTGTGTGTGTGGGTGGGTGGGTGTGCCTTCGAGTCAGTTTTTGACTCCTGGTGAATGTCTGGACTGGTCCCTGCAATTTTCCTGGCAAGGTTTTTCAAAAGTGGTTTGCCTTTGCCTGCTTTCTAGGGCTGAGAGAGAATGACTGGCCCAAAGTCACCCAGCTGGCTTCATTCCTAAGGTGGAACTAGAACTTACGGTCTCTTGGTTTCTAACCTGGGGCCTTAACCGCCACACCAAACTGGCTCTAAGTGTAGTACCACCAAAAATATGCTGAATCATCCAAGAGTACAGACAATCAATACTCCTCCATTTCAACTGGAGTTCATCAGAGTGATACCCTCTTGCCACTATATACGCATGGATCATATTTTGAGAAAAGCATTGGATGGAAAGGTCAGTGACGTTGTTACAGAGCCATCCGATTCAATAATTATAGATTTAACCTTTGCTGATGATGTGGCCAGTACTCAGGAAGACCTACAAGAAATTGTTAGCTATATAGCAAGTGAAGCTGGCAAAAACACCCTCCAGATAAATGCTGCAAAAACCAAATATCTCCATGCTTCACCTGACTCAGCCAGTAGAGCAATAAAGATAGGAAACAAAACTATTGAACAAATACACGAGATTATTTTGCATATCTTGGAAGTAAAATAAGTACAACTGGTGAAGCACTACAAGAAATAATATCTTGATTCATGTGAGCATTCAATGTTTTTAATGTCCTTTCCAGGTTCTGAAAATGCAATGATGGACACCATAGCAGAAATGTCTGAATATACTGTGCAACAATATGGCCACTCTTCTTCATGGCTGTGAGACCTGGTCTACTAGAGTCAAAGATTGTAAAAACCTACAGTAGATGGTTTTGTCCATCACTGTCTATATCGCATCCTTGGTATCAAATTTCCAATAATGATCCAAAATGAAGAGGTCTGCAGAAGGTGGAAAGTAATGGCCATCTTGGACTTCATAACAATCAGGTGATGGACCTGAATCAGCCCCTTGTTGAGAATGCCTGACAACTGTCTCAAAGCTGGCTTTCACCAGCTTCAGCAAATCTACATGAAAATGCCCCCATGATGGATTTATACGACAGTGAAAGACTTACTCAAAAAGAAGCAGAAGACATTGCATTGAAACCTTAGCAGGAAAGAATGCAGTAGAAGCTGGCAAGTTCACCTTGCCTCCATGGCTTCTGATTGCATGCAGTGGAAACAAATGATAAAAGGAAGGAGGGTGCCTCCAACACTATGAAGTGCCCATACCTGAGTAGACAGAAGTGGTGGAAATAAGCAAGCAAAGCAATTTCAGCAGCAGCCCAGCCTGGGATTAATGTTTTTTTTCGGTGGGTGGGAGGGGGCTGTGGTGATTTTCTGTTATGGCTATGGCTGTTTTAGTCCAGGCTACTGGTGTTGTTTTATGTTTTTAAAATGTTTTTACTGTTTGTCAATTTTGTAAACCACCAGAGTCTGTTGGAGTAAGCAGCTATAACTAATTTAAATGGATGATGATGATGATAATGATGATGATGATGATGGTTTGCATGGACTAGCCTTATGAATTGGCAAGCTGAGGAGAAGATGGGGATGGCCGCACTTAAAAGCAACCCATCCAGCTCTCTTGACCTCTTTTGGGGACTGTATTGCTATTGGAGGTCTTAGCTACTCTGCTTTGTAGATTGTAGCCTCCTAAGAGAGCAGCCGAAACCCACACAGCAAGCAAAGGAAGTCGCTGCTGGCAGCAGCATCCAGCAGTTTGCACCGACTAAGGATGGCAGAGAAGAAGGACCTTTTTCAAGGAGAACAGCTGCACTTTAGCCCAGGAAGTGGACTAAGGGTTGGACAGCTTCCTTCTGGGAAGGGTACTGTACTGTTTCAAAGAGGTTGAGAGTCAGGCCTTATTTTAGGCTCAGGGTCTACATAAAAGGCAGACTTAGCCTCTTTAGACTTACTTGGTTACTTTTGTGATTGTGCTCCTCCCCAGTTCTTGATAGCCAGGTAGAGTTAATTTTCCAGCATCTCTTTTGCTGGGCAAGGCTACTTCTGCTGGTGAAGGGTGGTTACACATGCTCACTTGGGTTGCTGTATTTTCTTTAGTATTCCATTTGGAGGTTTTAGTCCAAATTTACATGCTTTCCTTTTGGGGCAGTCTTGTTAACATTTGCACATCCAAAATGTGTCATCAACATGCTCGACAGAAACCAGGCAAGTGCACTCAGCCTTCAAAGGAGGAAGTCTCCTGACTTTCAAACTTTCTGGCTGGATGCTGTTGAGATGGGCATGAATGGAGGACTGGATCCCTGTGCTTGGTTACCCTGTTCAGAAGGCTACCCAAACAAAAATATTTAGAGCTCTTTCTGCTTGATTGCAGGTATTAGTATCTGAAGCTTTGGAAGTGCCTCCAAGCTCTTTAGCATTGTTTTTAAGAGGCCTGCAGCCACCATCCTCCCTGAACTATTTTCTCTAGGTGGCACAAGGACCCAGATGGATTATTGCATAACATCCTGAGGCCCTTGGTGATGAGGAAAAATGTTTCTACTTGTTATCAGCCAGGGTGCTTTAGCCCATCCAACGCTGACTAGTGGGGCTGAGTAGAACAAACTGGGCACCCTCACTTTGCCTCCAGGGTGGGCTGCTTAAGAATGATCCAATTTAAAGACATGTGACCTGTGATTTTGGCCTAGCAGTTGGAGACAGAGGGGCCGCTTCCTGGATGCCTGCACCTTGCTTTATTGCTGGGTACGCTGCAGTTTTCAATAGTTAATAAAAGTGTGGCTCTTTTTTCAAATCATAACAGTTCTCTCACATTTTCTTGGAGGCACAGTTTATGTTAGAAGGTTAGACCAGACCTACCTTACACTGACAAAAAACAAATGCCACAAAGGGAAACCATGTATCATTATGGATAAGTTTAAGGGGGGAGCTATAGATCTCTTAAATGTACAGTATGTGCTTAAAGAAGGCTTCTTCTAGAAATAGTTCTTTTTAAAGTTACTCTTTTTTTTAACTAGAGTTGTGGGGGAAGGGACCCACATCTGTTGCCAATTACTTAGTGATGTACAGCTTTGCTGTACAAAACAGCAATAACATTGTCTATTAAATTTACTGTAATTATGATTTAAAGACTGTTGCTCTGGAATCATGCCAAATAGATGACTACTTTTTTATCCTGAAAAAAAAAAAGATAAGCAGGAAATTATACTTGCATAAAGTGGAGTTTTCAAATGCAAAATCTTTTCCTGTTTCTTTTGTTGAGTTAATTACTGACTGCCACTGAAACTTTGGCAGACATACTTTTTCATCAGTCAGAAACCAATTTTGGTAGAGAAATTATCTTCTACACAAGGCAGGTCTAAATATCCTCCTGTATCCATTCACTCAAAAGGTGTGGACTTCTTCAGAATCAGCATCATCCTCACAACTGCGGACATTCAAGCTGTAGCATTTAAAGAAGGACAAGATGCCTGGCAGGATTGGAGAGAGTGCAGTATTGCCCATTATGGATTTATTTATTATTGTTTTCGATCTGCCATCATCAGCTTGGCTTGCGATAAGCATGAATCACGTTAATAACACCTAATGCACCCAGCCAACCTTGATTGCTCTGGAAAAGCTAAGTGGTGTCACACCTGGTTTGTTCTTGGATGGGAAGAAGTACTAACACTTCAGGAACCACCAGAGCTGAAGACATGAAAAACCTCCCAGGAAAAAGCAATGGCAAAGTCATTTCCATATGGTTGTCAAGAAAACCATTTTACTGTGTCGTTGTTGTTGTTTTGACAAAAACAAGAACACAAGAACCCTCCTAATAGTTAAGAGGCAGTCAAAAGAATAAAGCAATCTAAAATGTCTGAGGAAATCAAAACGTCATGAACTCACAGTGAGAAATGTATCATGGTGCCAGAAAAGCGTGTTGTTGAAAGGGAAGCTCCTCCAGCCTTTGAAAGGTTCAGCAGTCTCCCTGAGCTGCTTGGAGGGCTGCCTTCTTGTGTGCAGGTGCACAACAAGGCTTTGCTTGGGACTGCCAGAGAAGCCCTGTACCCTTTGCACCCTTTGCAAAGCATCTCCTTCAAAGGCTTTGTACAGCCCTGTCTTCCCTGGGAAAGGTCCCCCAGATACGTGCAAATGTATCTCTTTCACATATTCTGAATATTTATACGGTGGACTTCCATTGCATCGGTTACTGCATTTTGTTCATTATTTTCTGTTATTTCTTGTCTTATTCTGCCAGAGTCTTAAGTGATTACAAATACTGTAAATAAATAAAGAGAGCCACTTTGGTGTAGCAGTTAAAGCACCAGGCTAGAAACCAGGAGACTGTGAGGTCTCGTTCTGCCTTTGCTGCAAAGCATCCAACTGGGTGACTTTGGGCCAGTCACTCTCTCTCATCTGTGGGAAATAGGCAATGGCAAACATTTCCAAAATCTTGCCAAGAAAACTGCAGGGACCAGTCCAGGCAGTCGCCAAGAGTCAACACGGGTTCGAAGGCACCGCCCCCCCCAATTGTAAAATTGAAAAATGCATTCTAACTAGGGTTGTGCATGAAACAGAAAAACTGTTTGCTTCAAAGCCAGAAGCATCATGTTCTGGAAGTTCCACCAAACCCTTTGGGGTCAGCTCTCATTTAGTAGAACCAAAACCTCAAAACCTTTTGATTGTTCCAAATTACAGACAAAACAATCCAG
Source organism: Python bivittatus (assembly GCF_059951505.1). Taxonomy (NCBI): domain Eukaryota; kingdom Metazoa; phylum Chordata; class Lepidosauria; order Squamata; family Pythonidae; genus Python; species Python bivittatus. The sequence goes on along the minus strand of NW_028277040.1, from coordinate 3,085,433 downwards.
ATGGGATAAGCAGAGTGAATCACCATTCCCCCAACCCCACAGTTTTCAGCCTGGCACATTCCACTGGCTTTTCCATTTCCCATCCCCTCCCCTGTCTTAGTCATCACAAATATCCCAGGTGACCCCTCCACCCTAATCCTAACCCACCATTACTAAATATTTAATTCAGTTTTCTAATTTTATTTAATCATCTTGTTCATACAAATAGTCCATACTAATAATATCTCTTATATCCCTTTTACCTATCACAGTGTTTTTCAAACTTGGCAACTAGATGTGTGGATTCCACTCTGGAGAATTGTAGGAGTTGAAGTCCACATATCTTACTGTTACCAAGTTTGAAAAACACTGATCTATAGCAATAACCCTTTTGGCATTCTTCACTCTTTTTCATCTCCTAAGAACAGAGCTTTGATGTGAAAGAGGGAAGGACTGTGGATGTTTCTTTAAGAACCACCCTCTGAGTTCAGTTCATTGCTTCTAGGATTCCAGCTGATCCTGTGGTCACTCAATTTGAGCCCACTGATACCTTAGTAATACATGGTTTTGCTTAGATTGCACAGCTTGTGTAATTTTTTTTTTAATGATTGTGTATAAAATACTATTTTGTTCCTATACAAAACCAAGTAGCAATCAGTGCAATGAGGATCTTAGGAAAAATAGTAATTTTAATTTTAAACAGTTATTTTATAATAATGAAAAATTGTTATGACAACAATTCTATTTAATCTTATTTGGCACCAGTCCTTGATACTGTCATATTTATCTACAGGAAGAGAAGTTTTCCCCCTAAATCATTGCTTGTGGTAGAGGAGGGGAATCCACTAAAAATCCACACTAACATTGAAAACAGTTGAATAGGTAAGAGGACTAAATGGTAGCTGTCATCCTTGTGTGAATGGGTGTCTTTGAAAATTAGCCATTCCTTGGAAAGGACTCCATGTCTGATTAATTTTAACTGTTTCTGTAACACCCAAAGAAGGTTCTCTTTCTTTTATTTCGTTCCTGGTTCAGTTTTTTTCCCCGCTTGCTTCAACCTTATCCGGGTTTGCTCCATCCTTCTCTTTCTAGTGCAGCTACCTTAACCTCTTATCTCATCTTCCTCCTGTATGTGTGCACACATGCATGTGTGTGCATGCATGTGCAGTTTCTGTTGGAAGGAGGAGAAGGAATGCATGTTTGGAGCACCACTTTATTGTTGTAGGGTATAATAACAGAGTCTTGAATGTTTGGCCACCTCCCTCGGCCCCATTTTATGCCAGACAGAATCAAGGCAGGATTGTTTTGAGCTCCTTTCTGATGCCTTCCTCCATCTCAGGGCTGAGTTTTCTCTTACTTGCTCCTTCATACCTTCTTCAAGGTTATCTTTGCAAGTAGGAAAGAGATTAGTCTGTACATACAGGTGGGGATCAATTGTATACTTGGTGTATCTAATTTTATGAGCAGTTTCTTTTAATCAGTACTTATTAATCCAATCTTTGGTGCTCTGCCTTTTTTGGGGGGGATGTGGCTTTTGCAGGGCATATATTCATTCATATATATATATATATATATATATATACACACACACACACACACACACACATACACACACAAGTGTGAAACACACATTTATTTGTGAGGGGGAAAATCGTCAGGATTGAGTTCAGATAGAGTTGGCAAATCTGGATTGACAAGGGAGGGAAGGTCCACACTACAAAGGAGTTTTGCCTGTTTATTTTCCCCTGTCCACTTCTTTGGATGGGAGAGAATCCCCTTAAATTCAAGGTTACCTGTCTTTTGCATAAATAAGGTAATTACTCCTAAATATCTAACTTCACCTCAACCAGGATGAAATCCAGTGATTCACTGGAATTGTTTCTGTAATTCTTTATCACTATTAATTAGTGTAGTAGATTATTTATCACAATTAGCTTCTAAACCTGTTACTTCATATAATTTATTTCATTCAAACTGCAGTTGAGATATATCTCTAATTGGATTTTAAAGAGAAATAAGCATATTGTCTGCAACAGATTAATTCCATAATGTTCTTTTCAATATTAGAACCTTGAATATTCATTTTTTCCCTAATACTTTATAGTAATGCTTCTATAATAAGACCAAACAAAATAGGCAAAAATGGGCATCCTTGTGTGGTTTCCCTTTTAGTTGAAAAAATAGGTATTTAATACACTAATGATAATTACTGTGTGCCAGTCAGTATCACTGATTAATTGTGGAAATAAATATATGTCAAAATCCCATTTCCAATAACATTTTTAAAAAAGAGATTTACCTTCCACACTATCAAATGTCTGAAAACATCTAAAGATAATAGTTTTGATACAGTTAGTGTAGTGTGGTTTATTTAATATTATTCAAATTGAGTCTGCTATATTTTCTTTTAGCTACAAATCCAGATTGATCAGGAGAGATAAAATTATTTAAGAAGGTGTGTAATGGGTTGCCAACCACACCAATAAATACTTTCCCCCCTTGATTTATCAGTGTAATTGGCTTATATGATAGCACTGATTTAAGATCTTTATTTGGTTGATTTATCTGATTTGCTTGTTTCAAAGAGACAGGATTTTTTTGACTGACACACTATAGCTATGATTTACATAGCTATGGTATCAATTCGTTTTCTTTTCTTTTTTTTAACTTTATAATATTCAGATCCCAAACTATCCACATCTGATTTTTTTTTTAAAAAAAAAGTTATTGTAACACTGTTTCAGCTTCTATTATGAACTGAGATCATCTTTATATAATTTTAGAAGCTTAATATTTATGAAATAATTTGAGATCTCGTATGTAGAGAAATGACTGGAGTCTTTGTATCTCTAAGGAAATCACTGAAAGTTCTGCAGATAAACTAAACTCGGGCTCTAATCCAAAGATGTGCTAATTTCAAGGAGATCTTGGAGGGAAAGCTCCTGCCCGTGCCCTTCACCTGCATCGTTCAAGAGGCTTTGGGAAGGGGGGGAGGAGAGGAGAGGCTTTGGATGGCTACCAGATTAGGTGCTTTAAAAGAGGGAGCATCATGGAGCCCAGACTTTTCAACTTCCTTAAGCTAAAGCTGCCAAAGGGAAATTGCATGTGCTGATAGGTCTTGCTCAGCAAGCTAGAGTGAAAGATGGAGCTTCTGTCCCGTGTTCTTCTTGGCAAATGGCAGATTCACGGCACAGGATGGGCAATGTACGCCACCCATCTGGCTTTTTCTTTCTTTTGTTGTGTCAGGGGCAATGTCCCATCTCTTTTCACAGGGGCAGACATGTGCCCATTCCTCAAATCCCACCTTGCTGATCAATAAAACAACATAGACATTGCAGGCTAATCTGAGGATTATAATTATGATCCCTGCAATCTCATTTTCCAGGATATTCTCTGCCCTGGCACGTATCCAAAAATAAGCACTTGAAAATGACTTGATAGTTAAAATAAGTTTCCTACTTCTGCCTTAGGGTCAGCTTTTCAGCTGGTCGGCACACAGTTTCGGGTCTTCTTTCAAATCAAAATGTCATGTGAATTTTAAACTAACTGAGGTTCTTTGACCTTTAAAATCCTGCATTATGAATTCTGTACCATCACGAGTCTATTAACCTAGTAATGGTCTGGTTATTACTTAGGGGTTATCATAAAAATTCTAAAGCTTTCATGAGAAGAACATGTAATTTCTATCATGATTATAGTTAATAATTTTTTTTTACTACTTACTATTCAGGGTTTCTTTTCTTTTTTGTTTTTGAAAAATGAAGTAGCTTCTCCTAGAGAAAAAAATAATGTCCTACATCAGAAACTAATGTGGGTTAATAGGAAGAACTTTCAACTGTCAACTGTCACAATATTTTGAAAGTTCATTGAAAATGGTTTATCTGAAGTGCTCGATGCACAAAGGAGGAGGCTCTGTATCAAATTTTGGCTGTGATATGAAATAATTTCATTTGGAAAAGAGGATAGGCAATCTTGGCCCTCTTAAAACAGGACAGGAAAAAAAATGTAAAAATGTGAACTCTGCTTTAATCTGCTCCATATATAACGTTCTCTCTCCTATTTTTCCTCCATAGTGATGAGAAGCATTTGCTTCTGCTGTCAAGTAACCGCAGTTTGTCATATGTGAAGTAAGAATTGGCACTGAGTTTAAACATAGTTTATTCACACAAGACAATGTCATAAAACTAACTGCAGTTTGACCTAGTTTGAACATCAAGAAACTATAGTTAATTACCATAGCGAAACAGTGTGATGATTCCACCTTTTAAAAAGCTTGATGCTGTGAAACTCCCTGTCCAGATGTCACAGTTAAGGAATGGTGTATTAAGCACTGAATCTATAACTGCTGCCACCAGATTAGGCCTTCTGTACCACATTCAGCAGCTTGCTTCCTGTGGCATAGGCATGGAGTAATATTGCCACTAAAGAAAGCTCATCAAAAGTACAAAATTAGGGCAGATATTAGGAAAGCTACATCAGAGGGGATTAAGGTATTATTTTTCAAATGGAGGAATGAGATTAGAAATAGTGTTCTAAAATGCTCACTTGATTGCTAGTGAGAGTTACTTCATTCTTTTTTTAAAAAGTGCATACAAAACCTAATCAATCAGAAAGCATTTGGTTTTGGTTTTTTGTGTGTTTTTTTGGTGATGATAAAAATTAGTAAGTTAGGAAATCAAAATTTCTAATTAATCTAAACAGTATTCCTCTCCCCCAAAAGTACATTACTAGGGCACAAAATAGTTTCTTTTCATAGAGAAAGTCAACCTCTGAATTTTTTAAAACTTCTGTATTTTAGCTACCCACCAAAATTTTAGCATTTTCCCTAAAGTTGGGCATGTTACAGTAACATTTCATGAGGCTGTCATCGATAGTTTAGATTTTATCAACAGCAGAAAGGTTAATGGTGGAACATTAATCAAAGACTAATCTTAATTGCTCAGTGCTTGCAGATGGTTCTACAATAACATATCATAGGTAATGTAATCTTTATGTGAAATAGAAGTATTAGCAACTCAAAAATTAAAACAAAAGTATCATACGGAAGGCAAGCCCAGGTTGTACAAAGCAACCATGGTTCTAGCATGAAGCATGGCATTCCCACAAGTCCTTTTCTTACGTTACTATGTTCCAGACCAGCACTATTAAGGGAGAGTTTTCTCATCTGGCTTTTTGACTGGCCGAAATGGCTACAAGGATGGGGATTGGGACCATGGTAAGGAAGGACACTAAATTTATATTTCTAGGAAGTCCTTGGCGTTCTCTGAGCTTGAACAACCAAGCTCAACCCTGAGCTACACATATTCGCTTCTGTTTCTATGGTACTGACAAGGCTGGTTTTTTGTTTTTGTTGTTTTTGTTTACCTTTATCTGAAGATTTTTCTTATATTGGATCACTAGTTCCCAGGAATTATTTGGGAATAAGTGCCATAGTAAATATAGCTAACAAACTATAGTTCTACTGACCTGCTCAATTAGGGCTAGTCCTTACTCATACCAGTTTACTGATGAGTGGTTAGGAATGGTACAGAAACTTAAGGTTACAAGTGACAATCAGAAGGGAAGAGGGATTTCCAATTTTGCCCAGGCTAGAAACAAAGGCAGGAATATGCAGCTCCCGAAGCACCTTCTTTTTGATCTTTTATCATATTAACCATTATGGGCACTAGACAGTGGAACATTCTGCCTGGTCAAGCATCCAGATTACATTGGAGATCTCTGTACAAGGTCCCCTGCTACTGTATGTCTCTCATTATCTGTGTTCCTTGAGTCAAGAACATAGTATAGTAACTGAAGAATAAATTGGTTTCCTGCCAGGATAAATGAAACTTCACAGGAGATTTATCTATCTTTCTATCTGTCTGTCTGTCTGTCTGTCCGTCCGTCCATCCATCCATCCACGTGTATTTCAAATTTTATAAAAAAGGAAACATGGTCTTAAGTATTTTCTTTTTGACACAATTTCAAAGTGACTTTGTTTCTTCCTTTTGACTATCATTGCCATTATGAGATTTCATGTGTACATCATTCATAGGGATAAGTGACAAACCAAGATTGTGTCAACATGATGACACTCACACTATGGCATTATCATTCAGTCCTGCTGTTATGAACTTGTGTCCCAATGTCTGATACAAATACATAAGTGGCAGGTTTTGCTGAATATCACATTCATCCCTAACACCCCTCTCCAGGAACACCCATTATCTCTTTAAATATTTAAATAAACCTGCAGCAATTATTAATAATAATGGTTGGATTTTGTAGTTAATTATCAATTACATATTTTGTATCATCTTTCTCTAAACATTAAATGTTCATAAAATACTATTCCATATAATCGTAAAACCTGTCATGAATACCTTCACATGCTGAATATTAATTGGTAAGAACAATAATCAGTATGTAATCTGTATTGCTAATAATGAATTGGCATATCTAGCTCTTTTCATTAGAATACAGATAGAGAATAGATTTCTGGAATACATACTTGTGGGAATTCCTCCAGCCTTTTTGGAAAATGAAATCAACTCTCTGAAATTAAAACAGTGATACTGATGACAAAACGTCTTATTCCCAAAACTTCATTTCCAAGAAAGAAAGAAAGAAAGAAAGAAAGAAAGAAAGAAAGAAAGAAAGAAAGAAAGAAAGAAAGAAAGCTTTTTTTCCTCTGTATGTCATTTTGGCTGCAAAAGGTAGTTTTATGAAAATTTCAGATGATGCTACAGTTTACCAATTGAATGCCACTTTTATTACATTTTGAAAGTGATCCTTAACCATTTATGAAGGCAAACAAATCATCTTTTTCTTTCCAGGTATTGATCCAACTTCCTAGATGGTAAAATTGGCATTTTACATTAACTGCTCAGTCAGCAGCATCATTACTGATGTTATTGCAGTGAAAATATTAAAACTGCTGCACTGCTTATTTTAATATTACTAACCCTAGTTTTTAGGTGGGTATTCCATGTGAGAACTTACTGGGTGCTGATTCTGAAGTGTGCAGAAAACAGCCTTTTTTTTTTCCCTTTTCCTTTTTGGTAAGTAAACCCTAGTTTCTCAAACTACCAAAGACTAAAGATTATGACATAGGCCACATCCCAGCACTGTGGAAACCAGTGGGTAGAATATAGATGCATGCCATGATTTGCAAAAAATGTGGTACCCAAAGATGGTGAGGGACCTCCCCAAATAAAATAAAAGAATAAGACACCAGCTCAGGAGAAGTCACCAACTTCATTGATCTTTGAGGAAAAACTGGCACTACTGTCACATTGTTTCCAAGCAACGCCTGCCAGAAAGTCCAGCTGAACTAACAGTGTTGTGCTCTACTGGTCAAGCTCCTTGTGCACATCCTCTGCCACAATGAGGTGGGGATAGGGGGACAGCTGTATTGTACACATGGGCAGAAGCTTCATGGACACCACCCCAAAACGGTGAGCATCTAAGCCATTGCATTTCAATATCTGTGTGTGACCCAGGGATTGCAGAAAAGTTGGGGAAATGAATAAAGCTGGGGTAAGCTGGTAGCATCTGTTATTTAGATGCTATCTCTTGATGGAAAATTCAAGAGCTGTTTTTGTTCTCCTCTTTGGACATAATAGCCTTTCAAAAGCCACCTTAAAATAGAGGACTGTCTTTGCATAGTAAGACACATTGGGGAAAGCCAGTATTAAAATGGCATATATTTTTATAACGTGTTAGAGATGTCATTTTCTTTAAATAAAAGCTAAAGTCTAAAGGGAAAAACTAGGGCTTCTGAAACTGATTCTCCATTTGATTTCAGTCACCACATAGAGTGGGGCAAAAGAGTATTTAGTCAGCCATCAATTGTGCAAGTTCTCCCACTTAAAAAGATGAGAGAGGCCTGTAATTTTCATCATAGGTATACCTCAACTATGAGAGACAAAATGAGAAAAAAAATCCAGAAAATCACATTGTCTGATTTTTAAAGAATTTATTTGCAAATCATGGTGGAAAATAAGTATTTGGTCAATATCAAAAGTTCATCTCAATACTTTGTTATATATCCTTTGTTGGCAATGACAGAGGTCAAACGTTTTCTGTAAGTCTTCACAAGGTTTTCACACACTGTTGCTGGTATTTTGGCCCATTCCTCCATGCAGATCTCCTCTAGAGCAGTGATGTTTTGGGGCTGTCGCTGGGCAACATGGACTTTCAACTCCCTCCAAAGGTTTTCCATGGGGTTGAGATCTGGAGACTGGCTAGGCCACTCCAGGACCTTGAAATGCTTCTTACGAAGCCACTCCTTCGTTGCCCGGGCGGTGTGTTTGGGTTCATTGTCATGCTGAAAGACCCAGCCACGTTTCATCTTCAATGCCCTTGCTGATGGAAGGAGGTGTTCACTCAAAATCTCACGATACATGGCCCCATTCATTCTTTCCTTTACATGGATCAGTCCTCCTGGTCCCTTTGCAGAAAAACAGCCCCAAAGCATGATGTTTCCACCCCCATGCTTCACAGTAGGTATGGTGTTCTTTGGATGCAACTCAGCATTCTCTCTCCTCCAAACACGACGAGTTGAGTTTAGACCAAAACGTTCTACTTTGGTTTCATCTGACCATATGACATTCTCCCAATCCTCTTCTGGATCATCCAAATGCTCTCTAGCAAACTTCAGACAGGCCCAGACAAGTACTGGCTTAAGCAGGGGGACACATCTAGCACTGCAGGATTTGAGTCCCTGGTGGCATACTGTGTTACTGATGGTAGCCTTTGTTACTTTGGTCCCAGCTCTCTGCAGGTCATTCACTAGGTCCCCCCATGTGGTTCTGGGATTTTTGCTCACCGTTCTTGTGATCATTTTGACCCCACAGGGTGAGATCTTGCATGAAGCCCCAGATCGAGGGAGATTATCAGTAGTCTTGTATGTCTTCCATTTTCTAATTATTGCTCCCACAGTTGATTTCTTCACACCAAGCTGCTTGCCTATTGCAGATTCAGTCTTCCCAGCCTGAATGCAGGTCTACAATTTTATTTCTGGTGTCCTTCAACAGCTCTTTGGTCTTGGCCATAGTGGAGTTTGAAGTGTAACTGTTTGAGGTTGTGGACAGGTGTCTTTTATACTGATAACAAGGTCAAACAGGTGCCATTACTACAGGTAACGAGTGGAGGACAGAGGAGCCTCTTAAAGTAGTAGTTACAGGTCTGTGAGAGCCAGACATCTTGCTTGTTTGTAGGTGACCAAATACTTATTTTCCACCATGATTTACAAATAAATTCTTTAAAAATCAGACAATGTGATTTTATGGATTTTTTCCCCCATTTTGTCTCTCATAGTTGAGGTATACCTATGATGAAAATTACAGGCCTCTCTCATCTTTTTAAGTGGGAGAACTTGCACAATTGGTGGCTGACTAAATACTTTTTTGCCCCACTATATAATCCATGTTCCACCAGTTGCCAAGGTCTGCTATTTCTTCCCTCCCAACAAATGGCTATTCCAGCCAAATAAATCTCTTGTATCTTTCGTTCTAATGGAAGTGATCCCAAATGTTTAGAAAAAGAATGAAGCACTTGCCTATTTCATTTTTTGTAATGATCTGGGGTAGGATATTTCTCTTTGGAGTTGCATTTTGGGAAGGACCACAAGTGGCAGTTCTATTCTCCTGGGGTTCTGCTAGTGCAAGCATGCAAAGGAATGATCTTTCATCATCATTATACTGATGGCCAATGGAGGTCATAAAGATTTATGGGATTTTGAAAGCCTACAGTGTTATATTCTCTTCTCTGGACTCAGGCGCAATATCTGCCGGTGATATGATTTTTATAGTTGGGTAATCACAATGAATAGCAGGATGACTATTGATAGAAGCACCCCTGGAAATCTTTAATATATAGCTTTTGTAATGATTAAAAAAGATGATGTTAAGGGCTGGTGATAACCAAAGCTGCCTTGAGTCTACTTTCTTTTTTTTTTACTTCTATGGCCTATTTTTCCCCATAGGCATATTTTCTCCTCTACTAAGGAGATGCAACTTATTTTAAACTTTAGTCAAGGTTATAGGAAGGAGAGGTAGATTTGTCATAAAACATATTCAGATATGTACATTTCTAGTTCTTTCTACCCACAAGGTAATGTTGGGATTTTAAGCATTTACCACCTCTGGCAATTTGAAGACTTTTAACAACTTTGGAACAGAAAAATCACCTCGCTACTCAACTGATCAGCAATTTAATCAAAGCTTGGGGAAAGCCTCTTTCAGTTTCCTTTTTTAAAAAAACAGTCATGGATTGAACTTGTGCTTGGCTCATGGCATGGGGATAAGGGTGAGCTCATGATGGCATCCACAATTCTATCTTCCCCAGTTCGTGACCCATTCCTATGTGGCTGAGTGCCACTGCTAGCACTGATCGGCTAAGTGCTGTTATGCCAAGTTATGCTATTTAATTTAGCAGTTATCTTAGCTAAGTATCGCTGTTAGCACTGAACAGCTACACCCCCTCCAAAACACTGAGATTACACAAGTCATCCCTCCTCTGCAGCAGTGCTTAATGGTGAATTCAAATAACCTCTGGAGAACTGGCTTATGAACATTGTCTATTCTCAGAACGTCCTCTCTTTCTGCCTCTTTGCTCAGAACTATAATCTGGCCCTGAGATCACTGATCTGTTCTGGGTACACCAACTGCTCAGCTTTTCCATCTGTCCCATGCCGAGCTCAGCATTTTCAAGTTCGGTCTTCTGTCTCGCAAGGCCTCCTGAGCAGGGCAGCAGGTCTCTCTTCCCTCAGCAGCTCACGGTGGTGATTCTCAAAGACCCATTTCATGAGCTGCTGTGGTCCGTTCACATTAGCAGGCTGCAACATGCAATGCATAGTCCATGGGATCAGTTTCAGAATCTAGGATTTTCAGCAGACTCTCTGAATGTAGCAGCATTACAACCATATTAGACTCAGATTTCAGATTTCACGAATCTCAGCAGCCAGATCACTGCAGCAACTATAACTGCATTTGCCAAAAACCAACAGCAGCAATAGTTGTCTGACTGAATTTTGAAATTCTGTCTGTGAGGAAGGTAGTAAAGATGGCAACAGGGCATTTCCAGTTCTTAGGTATTATTGTGACACTTCTTAAGTGATATATGTGGACTGTATTCAAACAGCTGCCCTGCTTAATTAATCATGAACAGAAGATGTCATAAAGAATAAATGACATTCATTCAAATCCATAAAGACAATACAACACTGAAAGAGATGGCAAAAAAAGAAAAAAGAAAACTTCATCACTTTCCACAGTGTTGTTTGCATTTGAAAAATTGTAGCTATGCTTCAAAACTGGGGTGCTGCAGTTATCGTATGATCTAGACAACAGCAATTGGATCTTGATCATCAAAAGGTTGGGTTCAACCCATACTTATGAGTTACATTTTTATTTGTCATACCTTCTCTCTTCCCATTGAAGAATCCAAGCTGGCTAGCAATAATTGAACCAAACTAAAATAAGTTGAGAATCTAAAGAAAAAAATGGTGTTGATCACTGTTGCAGTGGATAGCTGTTTTAAAAAAATCTCTTTTTTGTTGTTGTTCTATGTATATGCATATAATTTCCCACTTAATTTCTGAGATTCTAATTTAAATATATGACAAACTCCATTTAAATTCTGGAAGGAGTCAGAGAAATTAGCATTTGCTGAATGGTGTCAGAGGAATTATGGAAGTTATTCAGTCTATTGTTTCAAATGTTTCCTTATTTAATCAGATGGTAAAAAAAATAGGCTAAACTGTTCTTCCATATCGGGAAGCATGCATTAATCTGCATACTTGGCTAATCCTAGTCTCTCTAGCAATCCTTGCTCAATTTGCTGAGGGTTTCAGTCAGGCTCGTATAATCGCTGCCTACATCCTCAAAGCCATTTTTTCCTCTCTGTTTCTCACCTATATTGTTTGCATTTATTCTTGGGCCTTATTTTTGACTTGTCTTTTATTCTTGTATTCTGTGTGAGCTAATTAATTATGCATTTCAATTTGCTTGTTAATTTCCCCAAATGCCCTCATTTGAACATTTTGATTCTTGTGTGTGTGATTATGAACTATTTGGTTTTGAAGAGATTGTTGTATGCACAGCCACAAGATAAAATTCACAAGTCAAAAGAGGGTTAAAAAGCAAGTATTAAGGCAAGGCATTACTGAAAGCAATTACTGTTCTGTGATTTTGGAGGGCGATATGTAGCAGGGAATGTGTGTGTGTGTGTGTATGTGTATATGTATATATATTGTGTGTGTGTGTGTGTGTGTGTATCTTTATTTAAAAACTTTAAAATTTATTTAAAAAGAAAGATAAAAACTAATGAGAACTACTATTTAGAATAAAGACAAGAGAAAAAAGGAGAGAAGAAAAAGACAAAGACAAAATGCAGAAAAAAAGGAAGAAAGAAAATATAAAGAAGTTTCCAATTTTCTTTACAGCAGTTATAGGTATAGATATAAATTAATGTCTTACTGTCTTACTCTATGGTTACATTTTTCTATAATCTATTTTTTTCTAATCATCAAATCAAGTATCATAATTTCATTTTTTTCTGTTTCACACAAAAAGTCCATAAGGGGTTTCTAGTCAGCATTAAACTAAGATAATATCTTTTCTCTGATTAAAGCTGTCAATTTGGCCATCTCAGCAAGTTCCATCATCTTCACCATCCATTCCTCCATTGTGGGTAGCATCAAATCTTTCCACTTTTGTGCATATAATAATCTCACTGCAGTTATCATATATAATAACAAAATTCCATGACTTTATTCCAACTGTTTATCAATCAGTCCCAGAAGAAAACTGTATATCCTTCTGAATTAATATATGTAGTTGAGTCCAACATTTTCTAGCTTCTTTGCACATGCACCAAGCATGGTAAAATGTCCCCTCTTCTTGTTTACATTTCCAACATAAATTTGAAGTACCTTTATATATTCAAGACAATTTTTCCAGTGAAATATACCAACAATACATCATACAATGATATATCATTTTATAAAAATTCTCTTTAAGATTATAACATAATGTAAATTTCAATTGTTTCAACCACATATTCTCCCACTGTTCCATTTGTACATTGTAACCAACATTTTAGCCCATTTTATCATATATTCTTTCACTTCTTCTTCTGTTTCAAATGTCAAAAGAAGTTTATACGTTTTAGCAATAACATGTTCATGATTTGTACACAGTTTTATTTCAAACTCAGTCTTACAACACTCAAAACCAAAAGTTATTTTATCTACTTTAAATCTTTCTAGTAATAGTACATAAGAAAACCATTGACAATTGTATATTTCTGTCATCAGAACTTCTCTTGATTTTACTTTGTATTCTCTTTGACAAAATGCTAATATATCACAATAAGTTAGCCATTTGTGTTTACTTATCATTTCTCTTCTATAAAATGCTTCTTGTGCTGTGAGCCACAAAAGTATATTCAGGCACAACTGGGTTTATATTTGTTTATATCATATTCTCAGTATGGCATGACTAAAAAATGATTTTTAAAATCTACATTAACTTTAGCTTTATCACGCTATAAATATCCATGCCACCCAAATCTCAAGTCATGTCCTTCTGGCTCCAAAAGCCTTCTGTTTCTCAGCAATACCCACTCTTTCATCCAAACTAAACAGCAAACTGCAAAATATAATTTCAGATCACGTAACCCCAATCCTCCTCTTTCTTTTACATCTTGTAATATCTTATATTTAACTCATGGTTTTTTTCCCCTGCCACACAAATTTAGATATATCTTTCTGCCATTGGTTAAATGGTACATCAGTTATCAAAACGGGTATTGTCTAAAACAAAAATAACATTCTGGGCAAAACATTCATCTTAATCACAGAAATTCTCCTTAATGACAGTTGTGTTTTCTTCCATATTATAATATCTTTTTAAACTTTAAAGGATCTTCCAAAACCAGCACCGAATGATCTGCAAAAGCTCTTATAAGTCTCTTTTTAAATTTTTTCTCCCACAATCTTCTCACCCTGTCTTATGTCTCTATTCAAAATTTCAAGGACCAAAATAAGCAGAAGAGGAGACCGTGGACAGCCCTGTCTTGTTCCTTTTTGTATCTCACAGGGTTTTGTTAAATCTTCATTAACAATAGTTTGTGCTTTCTGTGAAGCATAAATCAACTTTACCCATTTTATAAAATTCTCTCCAAAATTCATATCATCCAAAACTTTGAATAAGAAAGTCCAGTTCAAATTATCAAAAGCTTTCTGTGCATCTAAAAAAAAATTAATGCAGCTTATTTCTCATTATGTTGTTCTAAATATTCTAGAATATCTTGCACAGTTCTGACATTGTCTTTTAACTGTCTTTTAGGTAAAAACCCACACTGATCTTCATGAATAAATTCTTGCAAAATTATTTTCAATCTATCAGCTAGGATTGTTGTGAACAACTTATAATCATTATTCAATAATGATATTGGTTTATAGTTTTTTGTTAAAGTCAAATCTTGTCCCTCATTGAGTATTAGTGCTATATTAGCCTCTTTCCAAGTCTCTGGTATTTTTCCTCCCTGTAAAATTGAATTCACTGTATTTTGCAAAGGTTGTAAAAGTTCATCCTCAAAACGTTTATAGTAAGAACCTAATAATCCATCTGGTCCAGGTACTTTTCCTGGTTTAATTTTTTTATAGCTTCAGAAACTTCCCTCTTTGTTATAGGTCCATTCATAATCTTTGTTTCTCTGTAATCCTTGGTAGATTTTGTTTTTTTAAATATTCATCTATTTTCTCCAAAGGAATATCATGTTCTTTATACAAATTAGAATAGTACTAATGAAATGCTTTTTGTATAGCCACATTATCCATTAATACAGTATCTCCCTCTTGAAGTTCCAGTATCATTTTTTTTTTCTTTTTCTTTTCTTAATTTGTGTACTAGCATTTGCCTGGTTTATTTACGAATTCTTTTTTTTTTTTTTTTTGCCTTACACAGTTCATTTTTATTTCCATTTCTCTTACTGTTAACATCAATAACTGTTGTGGTAAAAGTTTAATTTGATGAGAAATACTTATCTTCTCTGAAGATTTCTTTCATTCTTCTTCTTTTCTTTTTATCTTTTTCAAAATAGTCTGTGTTTTCTCTTGGCTCTTCTTTTTAAGTGCAATATTATGTTGTATAAAATAACCCCTAATAAAAGCTTTGCTTACATCCCAAACCATTTTATCCTCATTTAGGGCATACATTCGCAGTACCATAGTCTTAATCCCATGTAAGTCAACTTCCACCCCAACAAATCTACCATGTTCATCAGTCAATACAAGTTCTGGTTTTAGTTGGGGATTAATATACAAAACAACACCATTTCTTTCTTTGGCTCCTGCTGAGATAAATTCTTCACCCCAAATTTTTATAAATCAAATATTTTGTATAATTTTTCCTAATATGAGTCTCTTACAGGCAAATTATGTCTTGTTTTAATTTTTTTAAGCAATGAATTTTTTTCCTCTTTTGAGGAGCATTTGCTCCATTTATATTCCATGTTAGACATCTGTAATCCACAATCAAGCCAAAAATTTAGAAAAGTCAATACCCATAGCACCTAATTTGGAATCATCTCCTCCAGATACCTTTTGCATCTGTTGTGATTCTTGTATAGTATCCTCTGTGACTTCCATTTGAACATCTTTCAATTCATCTTTATTTTTTTCTAAAAATTCTCTCACTTTTTGAGCAGAATTCAGTTGAAATCTCTGCTGTTTAAAAGTAAGAATCACATCTTCTAAATTGTCCCAGTGAAATGGAATCTTTTTCTGCTTTCATCTTTCAGTCAGGAAGGAGTATTCTTTTCTCTTACACAGAAGTCTGATAGGGATTTCTTTTAGGACAATTATATCTGCATTATTGGTCTTCAATCTTGGATTAAAATGTTGTTGCAGAACTTGATCCCTTGTCTTCTTCCTCACAAAATGCACCAAAACATCTCTTGGAACATTTCCTGTTCTCCCAAATCTTGAATGTATTCTATAGACTTTATCTATCTCTGCCTCTGTGTCTTCTTCTTCCCAATCCAAAGAATTTGTCAAAGCTGTCTTTCTCTCCGAAATTTCCCCTTTATCATTAACTTGTTTTATATCTCCAGACATTTTTACATCGTTTTCCATCTGTTTAACTTCTTTCATCTCCTCTTTCATCTTTACAAGGCTTTCATCTATTTATTTTTCAAAAGCTGTAAATTTAGTCTCTGACCCAGCCAGTTTATTGCCAAATTGATCAAACATTTTCTGAAGTAAATCTAATGGAATTGCTTTGTAACCCAAGGACTACCTTTACTTATGAGATCTTAGTCATTTGGTCTGAGTAATTTTAAATGGCTTTCATGAGATAACATAACAACTTTCAGGAAAGAGAATACAAGTTCGGTATTTATTTTACCCTCTTCAGGGCAAGGCTGACCATTACTACTTCAGATATTACTTGGGTATATTTCTACAATCAAAAACACAAAAATGGGCCTAGTTATGGTAACTCAACAGCTCACAAGTGATCCACATTTTTTAAAATTTGTATTTCTGAACAGAAATTACTGAATATCTAAAACAGCTCCACAAAGTGCAGGTTGGTGACTTCTGGAATTAATTACTTAATGATGTTTAGAATTTGGAGACCCACTTCCATATGACAGACTAAGATCTATACAAAAAAATATTAAGAAATGAATCACAAGAACCTTTGCATCATCAAAAAATATTCACTGGCCATTTCTGCCCTCATACATCAAAGTCAACATATGTATAGGGAATACAAGAAAAATGCAGTTCCTGATTCTCAATTATCCTAACTGTATTAGGAATATTTGTCTAGCACTATCTTTGTCCACGTGTCTGCACCTGCACATGTAAACATCTGAGGAATCATCTGTAAAATTTTGCTTTATATATTAATGCGAATCAATATAAAGTAGATATATACAACTCATCCAATGCCTTCATATTCAGTGTTTCAATAGAATCATTTCTTAGTAAAGTTGGGAAAAAAAATTAAACTAAACTAAAAAATGATAAAATTGTACATATTTAATCTTGAATATAAACATGAAACTGAAAAACCAAAAAACATGAAGAAAAAGTGGGAAAACATGCAATTCCATAAAAGACACCTCTAAATATTTTGCAGTTTAGAATAAGACATTTTCTCTCCATTAACACCGACGATTATTCAACGTTGTGGAGAATGTGGCACAGGTAGTCCTCGGATTACAATGGCAGTTGAGACTGGAATTTCCATTGCTAAGTGATGCGGTCATAAAGCGCAATATTGTCAGATTCAGCCGGCACGGCACAGCAAACGCCGCTGCTCAGTTTCACCGCCCCTAGTCAATTTCACCGCCCCAGCCGCAGGCAGCAGAAAAGGGGAAATCAGCGAGTTAATTGCCAACAGGTGGCGGCGGTTAACTCTGGGTGGGAGCGGATACTTTGTATCACAGCCAGCTTCCCTCGGAAGCGCAGCGATCAGCGTGCAATTAAGAACTCCCGGCTTAACCTGCAGAAGAAAAGCCCAACGAACACAACAACCCCATAGACAAAGGACAGCAATCAAAGTGGACAAAGAACCGGGCTGAATCTGCCATTTGGGCAAGGGGACGAATACCGCGGGCAATCAGTAACCCAGGCAATGGGGAGAAGGGCGGGAACGGGGAATCTATAAAACGCTATGTAATCTGTGCCAAGCCAACCCTGGATTTGTTTGTATCTACTTGCATTACACCCAAGTAAACTTCTTTTGCTGAACCTGTGTTTCGCGAGAGTTTCACTGGCACTGAATGTGGTAACTCTTACAAATATCACGTGACTGCATTGCTTAGCAACCGCAATACCAGCAGTCCCAGTTGCTGTCGTAATCCCAGGATCACGTGGGTCATTAAGCGGGAAGAGGTGGGAATCCCAAGCAAGCGAGCTGGGGTAGGGGGTAAGAGCTGTGGGTGAGAGCTACGGGTAGGAGGGTGGATACCACAAGCAAGCACTAGGGAGTGCAGTTGGGGGGTGCTGGGGCAGGTGGTAGGGAGGGTGGGTGGGTGGCACGGGCAGGGGGTGGGTGCTGTGGGCAGGCAGCAGTGGCGGGGATGGTCGTAAATGTGGGCTGGCCCAAATTTTGATCACATGACCACGGGGGTACTGCAACAGCTGAATTTCAAGGACCGGTTGTAAGTCACAGTTGTAACTGTCGCTGAATGGATGGATGTAAGCTAAGAACTACCTGTAAAGCCCTTCCACTTGATAAAGCTTATAGCCTTTTGGAATGCATCTCAAATGGCTGCCTTTAATTCAGGCTCAGTCCAATGAACTCAGCCCAGGTTTTGGGTCCAGGACCCAGTGTTTCTTGCTGTGTGATATATCTGGCTTCTAAAGTCAGAGCCTGTGGCCTTATCTCCCATACATTTATCACAGGATACGCATCTATAGCTCTTTTCAAAAGCTATGATGGAATGCAATGAGGATGTGATTCTACCTCCATAGGTATTTTGTAACAAAACAAACATTGTGCGACCAGTATTTTTTGCCTTTGCCTTGACATTGGTTGTTAAGTGACTGCTGATAATATTCTGAATGCTGTTGATTGCACATTGTGTTTGATTGGTATATTGTTCTTGCTGCTCTAGTTGATGCAGTTCAAGGGGACATATTAATTAACCCAATTTCCTGAGAATGAGCTCACTGGATGAGCAAACAGGAGTTTGGCAAGGGAGATTAGTAGGGGAGGTCAAAGTGAGATCTTCCTTCCTTCCTTCCTTCCTTCCTTCCTTCCTTCCTTCCTTCCTTCCTTCCTTCCCTCCCTCCCCCACCCCCCAGGCAGCTTCTATGAGCTCAAGACCACAGCAAGCAAGCAGAGAACAAGCAAGGAAGTTTTGCATCAGAATTTGGTTACAGCAGCCACCAGGAGAGGCCCCAAACAACATATACAGTGAAAACAACATCACAATCTACAAAGTGTGTGCAATATTTGTCTTCCAATCTGTAGAGGACCCAAACTACACCTACAACTTGTCACATTACTGAAAGAGAAAGTAAAGGGGGTTGAGGAGAGAATTTCTACTTTGCAATCATGGTGAGAAGTTCCTGGACAGGACAGTTGAAGGTCTCCAGAAGGGGCAGAGAAGAGAATACTAGAGAAGAGGAAAAACTCCTTTTGGTAGGGGCAAACACATAGAAGCATGTGACCCAAAGAAGGAAGAGGATCAGGAGGCACTTAATGCCAATAGAGTTCAGCAAAATATATCACACTCTTACTGTAGAGAATGATTCACAGCCATTTGAGTAAACCTTGTCATGGAACACTGTTAGGGTGGGACTCAGAGTTTCACAACAGAGACAACAAGGAGGCAGTACCTGTAGGTAGTATCACTCCAAACCTCAGAAGTTTATGTTCAAATGTAGAAAATTATAGGAAATAAGCTGGAGAAACTAGGGATCCTAACTCGGGAAGACAAATATGATGTGATAGGCATCACTAAAACTTGATGGAACATTTCTCATGATTAACACGTAGCTCTGGAAGGCTACAACTAATCCAAAAGGAATGGATCCAACAGAAAAGATGCAGTGTTCTATGTAAGAAAAAATGTACTTGCACAAATTATCAGAAACTGGATCAGGGAAATAAAAATTAAAGGAAAGTGATTCTGTTGTGAGAATTTAAAGACAGAAGATACAGAAGAGGTCTTTCTGCACTAAATGACCAGACTTTCAAAGAGGCATGCAATAGTTGTAATGGCATATTTCAATTATTCTGACATCTGCTGGAGGAAAGGGCTGGAGGAAAACAAATGTCACCTTGACTTCAGAAAAGATAAGAAGAACCAGAGAAACCTGAAATCTATACCAGGCAAAGCTCTCAAACAGCATTTGGATGGGCATGCTACAACCAGCATGAGTTTGTTGAAAACAAATCATGCCAGACTAAACTCCTTCTTTGATAGAGTACAAGCTTAGTAGATCAGGGGAATGCTGAAGACATTGTGTACCTGGACCTCACCAAAGCCTTCAACAAACTTTCTCATGAAATTCTCCTTAATAAAATAGTAAAAAAAAAAAACCAGGCAAAATGATGCTACTATTAGATGGCCTCAAAACTGGCTAGATGACTTCATCCAAAGCATACTAATTAATGGCTGTACTTCAGCTGGGAAGGAAGAATCAAGTGGAATGCCACAAGGCTCTTTCCTGAACTCTGTGCTGTTCAACAATTTTATCAATGACTTGGATCAGGGAGCTGAGTTTGCAGATGATCCAAACCTGAATAGGGTGGCTAATATTTTAGATGAAAGGGAGAAGATTCAAAAGAACTAAATAGGCTTCAGCAGTGGGCTAAAATAAATAGGATGGGATGTAACAGGGAGAGATATAAGTTCTACATCTGGGTAAGAAAAATAATAGGTATAAGTACAGGATGGGAAAAACCTGGCTTGGTACTAGTACAAGGGAAAATGAACTAGATGTTTTTGTCAACCACAAGTAAAACTTGAGCCAACCGTGTGTTGAAGCTGCTAAAAAGGCAAATGCTATTTTGAGGTATATTAACAGGAACATCACAGGCAATAATAATAACCCTACTTTGCCCTGGTCTGATCCGTTTGTCAATGCTGGGCACCACAGTTCAAAAAGGAACTGAGCAAATTCAGAAGAGGGCTATCCAGATAGTGAAGGATCTGGAAACGAAGCCTTATGACGAACAGTTAAAGGAATTGCATATAAAAGAGTTGACTGAGAGGAGATATGACAGCAATTTCCAAATGTTGCTATGTGAAGGGCTGTCACATATAAGAGAGTGTAGACTTATTCTCTGTTGCTTCAGAGGACAGGACCAGTACCAGAGAGTTAAAACTACAAGAACATTGGTTCATGATAGATGTCAGGAGGAACTTCCTTAGTGTATGAGCTGTTGGCTAGTGAATCATATAAAGTGATGAATTCTCCTTTACTGGAGGTCTTCAAACAGAAGCTGGATAGTCATTTGTGAGAGATGCTCTAACGGGTCCTGCCCAGGCAGGGGGCTGGACTAGATGCCTTGCTTCCAACTCTATGACTTTGATTCTCTGGCTGTATTCTGTTTGGTGTTTGGGTGTTAGTCTTTTTATCATAGTCCAATCTTGCTTGTTGATGTCACTATTGATTTTGTTCCTATTAGTTTGCTTTTATGCTGGGCTTATTTCATTATATTTCCATAGCTAATGAGGCCAATGAGTATCTTTGTTTTCTTGGAGATTTTGACATTTGCTTCTACATAGTTGTCAGGTTGAGTGCAATACAGAAAGAATGTGACATCTTCAAATGTTCTGCGATGGCAAACTCAGCAAATTACTGACAGCAAACTAACGTCTATTTCGCATAATTACTCTCTCTGGAATTGTATGATTGGTAAATGTTGAAAAAAGTCACTGAACTCCCATTATTATATGCCAAAAAATCAGCTGCCTGTCTGCAGAATAAGAATAAAATTCAACCATCTTAAGCTATTCTTGATTGCTTATTGTATAGAAATCCTTGACTATGATGAACCAAGGTCAGGCTAGATCTTTCATGCCTCATCTGTTATTCTTTTTGTTAGCTGATTGAATGGTGTACTCTGTAGACATAAACTCTTTGAATTTACTACCCATATTTACCTAATCCAGGATAATTTAGAGTTTATACCGACAGGCATTGCAAGCAATATGGCTAGTGAGAATGTAATCTGGCATCCAATTAACTTCTCCTATGACTGAGTGGCTTATGTTAGGGGAAGAGCGAGGGAACCAATTTCTTCTCTCCTCATTCATCCTTCAGAGTAGACCTGTGAAGCACAAAAGGGCTGCAGGAGAGAAGTTAGGAGAAGGAGGGCCCATTTCTTGAACAGAGTCTATTATCTGGTTGACAGAAGTCACATATTTTGCCCTGTCTTGCTTTTTCTGGGAAATCTACTAATTCTTTACAAATATGCTGGGGGGGGGGGGTAATTCAGATGCCAGAATAAGAGGTTATTACATGTAAATTAGAAAAATAATTGGATTTCTATAATAGGGGTAATATTAATTTGTACATTTTCAGGCATGGACTTCCTTCTGTTTGTAATTGCTGTGCCTGAAGAGAGACACGTCATAATCCTTCTGGGAACTATTAAAATGTGCTATTTTGATGCTGATAGTGAGGAATGAAGCAATGCTCTAGAATTTGCTATACTCAAAAGCACTTTAGGGAGTAGAGGGCAAAGTAACTATTCCTTAGGTGATGTGAATATAGTCTCCTCCCCTCCCCTCATGTCCTTCTATCATGTAGTTTCTTTTCATTGAACTTACATGATAGAAGGACATGAGGGGAGGTTCTGATATTCTGACTAAAATTCTGTATACAAGGGGAAGGACATAATACAGCAACTTTATCATTGTTTTTCTGTTCCACATTCTAGTGAATGTGTAACTGCAATGTGTAACTGCAATTCATGAAAACAAAAAACAGCAGCACTTATGATGGGGTCTGGTAATGCTAATAGCTGCTTATAGGATATATTTGTTATATGTTAGAGATGTCTGTGTCTAGATTAGTCTTCAGAGATTATTGTTCTGCCCCACAGATTATGGGGTGCAAGAGGGTCCCATTTTGTCCTCTATACTTTTTAACACCCATATGAAGCTCCTGGGTGTGATTGTCAGAAAATGTGGGGTGGTGGACCATCTATATGTTGATGATACCCAGATCTACTTTTTTCTGCCTTCTAGTAAGCTCCTGCTTGGGCCAGATTATGAACTGTATGAAGTGCAACTGGTTAAAACTGAATTCAAACAAGGCAGAGGATCTGGGGATGGGGGAGATTTGGACCCTTTGGATGGGCCTCAGCCTATTTGAAACAACAGCTTCCCCCTTATGTTGTGAACTAGAAGCTTCAGCCATCTTCTAAGGATTATGTCACCTCATCTGGAAACAGCTAGAGAGAGGGCCTTCTTAGTAGTGTCACTAGCTTTATGGAGGTGTTGGAGAAGGCATAGAGAGACTCAGGTTCAAGTCTACTCTTAGCCACAGAGTCATTGGATAACTTTGCACCAATCACTATCTCTCAATCCAATATACTTCACAGGGTTGTTGTTCTAGGAAAAAAACCAAGAGGAACAAGTACCTCTTTGAGCTCTTGAATGAAAAAAATAATGACCCCCACCAACTCCTTATTCCCAGGAACAGTGATAAATGTTTAAAAACCCAATTGGTAACTGTAATCAGTGACATGATATTTAATGGTCTAGCTTTCAAGTTATCCCAGTCACAGAAATGTTATCTTAATTCTCATAAAATGTTGACATTAACTCAATGTAGCTATGAGGGACAAAGCTGAACTGTGAAAACACTTTTACCAAAAATATAAACTAATATGACTGCCTGATAATAATCCATTTATTGAAGTAGCTATCTTTAGAAGCATTTTCCACATAAAAGCTGATGCATAAAACTCTCTTTGGGGCAGAGTTAGTTGCTTCAATCTCTTCACACACACACACACACACACACACACACACTTTTTTAAAAAAAATTCTTGCCAACCTAACAGAATGTTGGAAAAAAACATTTTCCAATAGAAACAGAATGTTGGGGGAAAAGCATTAGAAGAAATGTCTTCCCTGTGGTTCATTCCCTGTTCAGGTCAAACACCAGATGTAAGGCAAAAGCATTGAGTGCGGCCCAGACCCCTGGCAAGGGGTGCAGCACACTTTTATAGTCATGTATAAACAACCAGTTTGCACATGACTCGTTCTAGAATTTTCAAGTTTAACTTTCCTAATAAGGAATAGCCTGATTTCTCACTTTCTAATTGGTACACCTTATCTCTGTTGCTAGAAGCATCTTCTCATTCCTTCCTTATCTGTCCTATGTGACCCTTTCGCTTTTGTGTAATGGCAAAGCACTGGCTTCCTTTCCAAAATGACATTAGTTCAGCTTTCTAATAACTACTTTCCAACAAAAGAAATGGAAAGGGCTCAGGGCTCTGTCCCTCTGTCTGTCCATCAGCAAGATAACTTCAGAAAATGGAACAGAATGGGATTCAGTTTGCTGCAAGGGAGAAGCTGGCAAAAGAAAGACTGAAGCCAAAAATGGGCCGGATCCAGCTGAGGGGTGCAGAGGAAAAGAAATTGAGAAAGAAATTACTCCAATGGGAGATGCAGTTTGGAAGCAGCATCCCTGCAGTCACATGATCACGATTCAGGCACTTGGCAACCATTACGCATTTATGCAGTTGCAGTGTTCCACAGTCACATGATATTCATTTGCAACCTTCCCAGCCAGCTTCCGACAAGCAAACTCAATGGGAAAGCTGACAGGAGGTGACAAGTCACAGTCACATGATGTTTGACTTAACGAACGCAACCAGGACTTCTGGAACTGCCATTGCTAAGTGAGGCAATCATATGACATCTCACTTAACCGCTGCTTCGCTTAGTGATGGAGTTGCCAGTCCCAATTAGGGTTGTTAAGCAAGCACTACCTGTTTTACAGGTTTTATAAAAAATCTTTAAAACGTCTAACTTTCAGGGTGAAATTATTGTGTTCTAAGTTGTTCAGTTATTGTGTGCTGGTTTTTTTCCTTTAAGACTGCTGTTATTTTTAGTTTAGAATTGTTTCTGAGCATTGTTAATGATTTTCTACTATTATTTTAAACAGATTTTATCAACTGCTTTGGAAGGGATTGAATCTTTAATACTGTATATGTATTTCTTATAAAATGAAGCAAGTGGTATAAATACATAGGATGTAAAAAGGGATATACATTTAGATTCACACTCAGCATAATCTGTTTAGCCTGGATTAAAATTTAACACAGACTTTCTTAACAACTCTACCACAATTGAAGGTTTCTGTATACGTACTGTAGCATCAGCCATGAAATATTCTGGCAAGTTAATGTTGAAATTGAAATAAAGCCATGCTCCACTTAGATTCCTCCACATTTTCCTAGGTGTACGAAGAATCTTACAAAGAGATGGGCTATCTAGTTTTAGAGCTTGACATCAGACACAATTTAATTAGTCTAAAGGACAGGAAGCATGGAGGTTTAATGTACCTCCCAATGTGGCAGATTTTAGATCAAAGAAGTGGGAGATACCAGCTGGAAGTTAAAAAAAAATCTTGGACCTGGCACAGAAGACAGATGGGTTTGCTGGATCTGC
This sequence comes from Python bivittatus, assembly GCF_059951505.1. NCBI lineage: Eukaryota > Metazoa > Chordata > Lepidosauria > Squamata > Pythonidae > Python > Python bivittatus. Next base: position 3,060,308 of record NW_028277040.1, on the reverse strand, counting down.
TTCAGATTAGGTCAAGGACAGTCTCTATGTTAGCCACCAGATGGTTAACACCAGGCTGACTATTTAAAATGCTTTGAATGAAGTACTTTATGAAGCTGGAAGTTGTCTCATTCCAGTAAAAGGAATTAAAATGTTTACGTCATCTGTTATTGTTTTTAACCCATAGACTACTACTTAATTGTAGGGCAACCTTTTTTTTTTCTTCCTAGCATTTTTCCAGCAGGTACAGAGTCCACTTTTTTTTCCCCCCAGATTGACCAAATGTTGATCCATTGGTTGTGAAATAAGGCTGAATTGGTTGTGATATATGGGCTGAAAAGTTCCAGATGGCCACTAGATGGCAGCAAAGGGCTGCAGAAAGTTCTAACCAGTCTGCCATCTAGTGGCCATCTATATTTTGCAGCCCAGTTCTGGTAGATTGGAGGAGTAAAGAAAATAATTTGGGTACCAAGGCTATAAGATAATAAGATTGTATAGGTTTATACCTTGAAGAAAGAAGCTAAGGAAATGGGATTCTTGGAGATGCTAAGGTAAATAGACATAAACATTAAGGGAAGTGATAAAGTGGCTGCTGGTAGACAGCTTGGACTCAGTAAGGAAAACAGAATCAGGGACTGCCAGAAAGGAGGGATTCTGTCCCAAACAGCAGAGAGGCAAGAAATAACATCTCAGAAGAGTCAGGAACTATATAAAAGCTGTGGAGCTGTGGTGCATCACCCACACCTCATACCTCCAGAACCACACATGGAATGGGGGAAGGAGAAGAGCAGGCTTGAAATGAGCCAGGTGGTGGTGGGGAGGTCCAACCCAGAAGAAGGAGGATTAAACATCCACAAAGAAGAGAGGGAGGAGAACTACTTTTGCAGAAGCAGCTGTGGTCATTTTTGCAAGGTGGCAGGGGTTGTGGTAGGGGCATGGATAGTTTAAATATGTCCTGTGCCCGAGAAATGTACTCAACTTATGTACAACAGATGGCTCCGTCAGTTGTGTACAGACTGCTAGCTCTGAGCAAGCCTATTTGCAGGATGCAAGATTTATCCCAGCTTACAGTCGTTTATGGTTATTCTTGAATCTACAGTATATGATACTGTGTGTAGAGCTGTATGGTTGTGTTCTAATGCAAATAGTAACGTTATTCTTGTCTGTTCATAACTAGGGTTTGGGTATTTTTCTGTTTGGATGCCCCAGCAGAAAGAAGAAATCACCCCCTTAAAGTCTTCCCCGCCCCCGGTTGGACACTTGGCAGCAGGCCTGTTTAAAGTGATTTGGGTAATGGCTGAAGGGAGCTCTGGAACAACCAGATCCTCAAAGACAGAACAAAGTAGCTTTACAATGGCAGGCAATAAAATCATCTGCCTTTCTTATGAAAAGAAAGCCAGGAATCTTGTGATTTAACCTTCTACTGCATACTGAGGATGAAATTATTGAAAACAATAATGTTTCTTTTTCTTTTTCAATTTTCTTTCATTTTCTAAATTTTCACACCAATAGGATCAAAGTTAAGATTTTGGCCAGTATGAATTGGCTTGGATCAAGATATATCTTCTGTAATGGAAACACTCCTAAATGAACAACACAGCCCTGCTGAATTCTCCCAATTTCCCCATCTGGCTGTAGTCTAATGAGCATTAGGACATGTTAGCCCAAGGACCCTCCACCCTTAGAAATATCTTTGGGGAGAATTAGGGGCTATAGTGGTGGGAATCCCACACTGCATGGGCTATACCACTCATTTATCATTTATTCAGATTCTATAGGACCAGCCTACTGAGATTTAGGTTCAGTAATCTTGATTCAAGTTTGTGACCAAATTCAGACTTCAGCAAACAAGCCTGAAATGTTAAGTACATATCAATGTTGAGACTCGAGTATGAATTCATATTTCCACACACCAGAACTTTTTTCAACGTTTTTCCATTTTATAGTTCGTAGAAACTGAATAGGCTGTTGACTTTCAAAACACCTGCAGCATACCCAAGCCCACATTTGCATTTAGACCTTCAGTGCAGTTCAGATACTGTGACTACGGATGCTCTACTTGTTTAGGTTATGAACTAAGCAGGCACAACAGTCTTCACTCGTAACAGAGTTCTCTGTTATTGACCATGAGGATAGCGGATCGCCTGTGGAATCTGATGACATCAGGGAGTCGGTTTGAAAAGAAGGCAGGGATGTTTTCCTTTAACTTAGCTCCAAGCTGAGCTTCATCTCATACCATTGGGCTCTTTCTTAGGATAGGAAATCAACTGTCTTTTAAAAGGTAAGCTTTCCTTCCTTCCTTCCACAGTCAGTTAAAGCAATGACTTGGAGAATTCTGAATGCTAAATGTTTTCATCTGAGCATTTTTATTAGCTCTCCAAAACTCAAACACATGAAACAACAGCTCCATTAATTCAGATTAGAATCTGAAACAAAACTGATGAGAAAGTCAGGAAGTGAAAAAGTCAGTAGCTCATGTCTCCCTGTTGTGTTATAACAGGGACAATGCTAGAGATATGTTTAAAAGAATAGGACAGGACAGTAATATTCTAAGATGAACCATCAGCTCATCAACACAGTGGCTCAAGTCACCATCATACTGGCCAGGTTGTTTCTTGATTTAGTAGATGTACACCCTGCCTTTCATTTAGGACCTCCAAGTGGTGTAAACAGGCCTCTGCAAAATACTTCTGTATTTATTCTGTACTTATTATCACGGTATTTAATAATGGGGAGAATGGGGAAGGAACAGTCAATGTTCCCTTTCAGTAGTAGCTTTCCACTCCACATTAAATGTGGTTTTAGGTCTTGGGGGATAGCTTTGGAGAGATCTGCTGCAAAGTAGTGAGGCTGAAAATCTGAGGCTCTTGCATTTGGACATGTGCTTATTAACCCCAAGCTATGCATGGCATCATTTTCACTGAAATGTTTTTACTGCAATCTAATATGTAGTGCAAATTGTTACTTAGACAGTTAGCTTGAACTTAAGAAAATGCAGTCAATTCATTAAAATAACAGAACTTAAAATGAACTAGAGAGTACATTTAAAGGTCTGATGCAAAGTTGTAATTCCCCTTCTCAAATTAAGTAATGTTTTAAATGAAAATATAAGGCTTTTCTGGTCGATTGCATAACTGTTAGAAATTTTTCTGAAACAAGGATGTTCTGTTCTTTTAAACTATTCCTTCAAACCCCAGAACCTTCTCAGAGAATGTCTCTACTAGATGCCTAAAAACTGAGGTAAACTGCAACCCTTTTAGAAGCCTTTTTTTCAATCTTTTTCAAGGTTAGGAGTAAATGCCAGAGTAGGGGTAGGAAGGATTGTTTCACATCCCTGACCTCACTCTGATTTTAGGAAGAACAGCATTACAGTAAAAGAGGGAAAAGGAAACAAACTTCTTGTTTCAGAAAGAAATCAAAGTGTTTTAATTTGTTGTTGTTCTGTTGGTTGGTTGGTTGGTTGTTTTAGAGCAAGTAGTCTTAGCAAAAAGGCAAATGAGTGCAACATTATTTGGGGGAACATATCCCCGCTCCACAAATCTGAAACAACAAAAAAACATTTTGAGAATTTTTATGGCATTTTTGGGCTCTAAGCTCTTTTCTTCACTACTTTTCAAGGTATTCTGGCATAATTGTTACAGTGACCAGTAAGGGTGCTTGTATATGTGAAATGTAAAACGACTTCTGCTTTCCAAAAGGTGAATAATACACATTCACATTTTAAAATGGCTCTTTTTTGTTTTGTTCCCTTCATGGACAATAATTGGATATGAATAAACAATGAGACAGAACTATTTCAAGAAATAAAAAAACTCTGTCAATATTTTCAGACTTCCAAATGTAAATTTCAAGCAAATTTTCCATCTCTATTTAGACTTAACTAAGTACATTGATTTTACATACAAAAAAAAATCACATAATTGCTGTGAAAAAATTAGCTGATTCCATTTATTTTATAGCAATTTTTACTGTGAAATAAAGGAAGTGAATTATAAATCTAACAAGGTGATATAATTCCCCTTCCTTTATAAAGACTAGTCCTTTATAAAGACTAATTTTATGCAGTAATATGTTAACACCAATGGAAAAAAAATAACTGCAAAGGGACATCTCTAAAATTCAAATGAAGGATACTCACCATTTTGAAGAAGATAACGTGATCCATCTATCACAATTTTTATTTTTAAGTGAGATTGTTATATTGGAGCATTACTTTGGAGTATTTTCTAGCCTTCTGAAAAATATCAACAGTATAACTGGGCTGACCCTAAAGAAAGCCACTTGGATTCTATCCCCAATAGGAACTACTGCCATTTTGTGCTAAAGACACCATATATTCTTCAAGCTGCCTTTGCTTCTGGAAAAACCACTGTGCTCCCTACTGTCCAGATTTATGTATTTATTCTTTCTCTTTATAACCTACCTCTCTACTCAAACTGTTACTGAAATACTCCATTGCTATTGGTAATACCTCAAGTGCTTCCTCCTTGCTGGTGGTAATGCTGATGTTAAGTTGGCGCAGTAGACTGAAAGTGCCTGTAGGGATGGAATAATTTTGTCTGAACTCACTTTTTGTGACTAATCTCCATTTTCATGGTGCACTGAATCTCATAACATTACCTTAGTTCCCTAGAAGATTATAGTCTGCATCAGTACTTGGTGTGGTGTATGAAAAAAGATGGTTTATATTATGGTAAGCACACATTTCTGTCTACCTAAATAATTAGAAAAAATGAATTTTGACAGTTTTTCCTCTGGTTAACAGCTGTTTAGCTTTTAAAGCAACGACATTTGTGTTTTTCCTTTGGAGATCATATCGTATAGCTTGTTGCCTGACAAGCTACAGTACTTCACAGTAGTCCTTGGCAACCAGCTGTACTAACTTCATTGATGATCCTTTAATGGAAAAAAAAAACCCTGAATAACAAGCCTCAGTGGAAGATTCTTTCATGCTGAGTTATAACAGGGCTGTCTTCTTTAAGTTATGCATCAAATTATTTACACAGAAACGCCTAATTAAGAATAGTGGTTCTGTCAGTTTCATTTCCCTGTACAAACACTTTCTTCATGTTATCATCCTTCAGCTTCTGAATCCAAAACTTTCATACCTGTTTTCTTGCATATACCTCTGAATATGTAGTTTATGTGCATTTTTGTGTGCACACTTTGTGAAAGCAATTCCATATACTTTTTTCAGATATGGCCTCTTTTTTGCATGTTTGTTTAGTTCTGAACAACGCTGTTACGTTTGAAAGTGCAGGTTGTGCATGCATTCTGGTTTCATTATTATACCTGAGAGGTTCAAAATTGTAACGGAATATGGAGATGATGCAGCTGTTATCATGAGGATTCCAGCTGGACTTAAGAGACCTCACAAACCTAGTGCAATACCATCAGGAAAACTAGCTGGTAATTAATTTTCAAAAGGCTAAAATGATGGTTTTTCCTAAAAAAAATTAGGAAGCTGAGTTTGATTATAGAAAAGTAGGAGATTAAGCAAATAAGGGATTTTAAATATCTTGCTGTAGTATTTTCAGGATTTGGGGTCATGGAAAGTACACATGAACTTTGTGGTCATATAGGCTCCAAGAAGCTCTTCAGTAATTTTAAAATTCTTTAAAAGTCATTGGAAATTCTTCTTCAAGTCATTGGAAATAGTGCAAACTACGTTCACAAGAACAGTGTTTCTAGTATACCTCTATGTATACTCAGTTAGCCCTGAGATTAGAGATTGGTCAATTGAAGATTGAGGCAGTGATACCTGCAAGGGGGGCAGGGGTGAAGTTAAACAAGTTTAGCTGGTGGTCATAGCAGCATGATTGAAGCCCTAAGCCTTTGGCGTGTGTGCCACATGCATGAACGAAGGGGTTCATGCATGTGGCACAGCATGAACAGGGGTTTCATGCTGTGGAATGTCACAGCAGCACAATCAAACAGGGGTTTGATTGTGCTGCTGTGACCACCACCCTCTTACTTCTGCCTGTCCCACTAGGTCACACAGGGTGGACATGCTCCAGGTCCCCTCTTTGAGGCAGGGTCATCTGATGGGACCTTGGAAATGTGCCTTCTCTATTGCTGGCACCTGTCCCTTGGAAGAAGCTCCAGTCTGAGGTTTGGGTGGTCCCAACCCTATAGCTTTTGGCAGGGCCACAAAGACCTGGCTTTTCTCCCATGCTTTGGGCCAGGATGATAATTGAGCCTGTTCTGCTGGGAGAGCAAGTGCTTGTTATGCCCAGCCTTGGATATGTCTGTGGTGGTGCTTGTTACATTGCTTTTGGTTTTTTTAATTCTGGTTGTTGCTGTTTTTTAATCGATGTAACGCCTCTCATAGTGATAAGCTATGAGCTGGGCAGCCTTTTAAACTCCTTAAATGAATGAATAAATACAATCTTGACTTTTTTTAAACTTCTTCTGCGGATGCTGCTGGACTGAGGTATGAGCGTGGCTATTCATGTTTAATTTCTGGCTTAAATGCCAATGCCTCCCCCAGCGCTGGACCCTCTTATCATGTCTGAGCAGGTCGGTCACGTTGGTCTTCATGGTTTGGGGAAAATTTTAATCATAAGGCCTCTCTGTAGATTTTCTACATCTCTTAGAATCTACCCAGGCCAAGAAAATAATCAGAGATATTGAATGCCAAAAGGAAATTGACCTCAGAGCACATCTGGGAATGAACAGAACACCCTGTTATATTCCATCACTTCACCATTCCAACAAAGATTCTTCTTTAGAGCCAGGTTTAACATCTTACCCTCAAAAATTTTATTGGGAAATTCCGTAAAGTTCCTATAGGTCTCCACATCTGCCCCTACAGCTCCAGCAGGGTGGAATCCATCCTTCACAGATGGCTACACTGTTCCTTTTATAATGACACATGAAGAAGCAGCATCTTCCCTTTGTTGTTGTAGGTTCCTGATCAGTGTGATGAATCCCATGTTAACTTTCTTGTATCAGATAAGAAAATACTTGTTACCTTTATTGTTGCCTAGTTTTACATGTAGCTATCAATATCTGCAAACTGATGATGAAACATCTATTGAGTGATATGCTCATATGGATCTCTTCAGGCTTAATTTTTACATTGTTGGTGTTTAAATGTCTTTTTTTTTTCCCTTTTTTTGGGGGAGGGGTGTTGGTTGGTTGGTTGGTTTTTGATCATTGATAAAAAATTGAATTGATTTATTGAATACAATATTTATTTACTATCCTTTCAGCCCTGTTTACATTCTGTTCATAATATCTTTGAAAACATTTCCTCACAATTCATTTCCTTAGCCTGACCTACATGGAAGACTGCTTTTCCTTTCTCTAAGAGCTCAGTGGGATGCTTTGTTCAGTAACATGTTGCATTCTTACTATACTTCCATTTGAAGCAGTTTATCTGAAGGGCAGCATTTTCACCTTTTTCAATGGCTGGTTCTTTATGGGACTAATAAGAGACAATGAAGAATGAGCTAGTGCAGGCAACTGAGAGTCAGAGAGATTTGTTTTCAGAAGAGAGTATAGGAAGTAAAAGGGGGGCAGAAAAAACCCAAGAAGTCATGATGAAAAGAAGCCAAATAGAGGTCAAGCAAATTAGGGCTGAACCTTTTTTTTTTAATCATTCCCCACTCCCCACCCTTTCCTAAAATCTGTTACGCTTTTATGAAGAGCAATGACCCTTGAAGGATCTGTTTGATAGATTGGATAGCTCTAAATGTCAGTGCAGGTGTGCATTTTTCATAGATTGTACAGACAGTCCAACTAGTCCAAGACCCGTATGGTTTGCATGGCTCCTTCATAACCTCTTTTGCACTTGTTAATAGACATTCTGCTGGCTGTCAAGGAGGGATAATGAAAATCAAGCCAAGCAAAGACCTACAACCTCAATCCATCAGGGATAGTTATCTGCTGCTAGAATGGTCGGCAAAGCTTAGCTGCTTCCACAAGCCCATGCCACCTTCTGCTCCCACGCCTTCCTTTTTTTCAAAACAAAAGATGGTCAGAGACAGAATTCTTCCCAAATCTGTTGTTCATCTGCCACAGCCACTTCCCACAAGGCTGCTTCTCTTTCATCCTTTGTAATGAAGCAATGATTTATTAACTAAGCAATAGAGAAAAATATTATACATTGCCTTGGAATTCATGAATATGTAATGCTAGTTCAGGCACAATAATGGATCACCATTTCTCCTCCTTTTCTTTTCTTGTACGCACTGTGATGTTCATTTCCATATATATTTTCACTTAATGATGTCCCCTTTCATTCTCTCTCTGTGGAATTCCTATCTTGAGATCAGAATTTCTTTGATTCAAAAGATCTTCTCCTTAGAACACTTCATCAATTCTTTATAGCATATATTTCACTTTCTTTGCCTAAATAAACGCTGTTTTTCAGCTCAGGCCACAGAATAAGTCTGCATATGATTCATAAATACATACAGACAAAACCAAACAAACAGTATCAAATTAACATTAACTTAACATATATAGCCCTCAGTAGGGCTACCAGATCTGGACTACAGCAGTCCACACAATCACTAGCAAGGAGTCTGAGGTTTCTTTATCATGTTTCTTTGCTCCAGGCCAGTGGTCACCCAGTTTTTGCAACCTAAATCTGGCAGCCCTATACAGCACTCACCTTAACAATGATGTCCATACTTCCATATGAATATGTTAAAAGTGCAAAACAAAAAAAGTATTTTTGTTATCATAGCTTTACATAATTAAATGTTACCTAATCATTAAATGCTGCCCTTAACATTGGAAAGTGGTAAAACTAAGGCTGGCTCCAAGTTTGGGGAGCCATTTCCTCCATAGAAGAAATGGAAGAAATGGTTCCCCTTCCCTTCCTAGTGTGAAGCTGCTACAAACCATTTACATTGCCCAGCTTTCCAGAGAGAAATTACATTAAGGACACCATTAAAATTAAAGTCAAATCAGATCCAGCTGCCAAATGCTGCTCAGAGCACCGGAGCAAATTCTGTTCCCAGTGGAATAAACCATACCAGTCTGTAAAATGGAGGTGAGTGACCAACAGGCACCACCTGACCTTAGAGAGACCTTTCTGGATCTCACCACAAGGGAACAGAGCTCACCTGTCCTGCAGATGGGAAAGGTTTTCTCTGTGCATGTATGTGAGTGCAGGAGTCCCATTGCAAAACTCCTACATTGGAATACAGACTTTTTTCAACAATTGCTTGATAATGAGTATGACATCGTTGATGAGGAACAGCACAATTTCACATCTCCCATGATAGTTTGTGACATACAATTTGCTTCATATGTGGTTGGTCACTAGGCTGCTTCAACTATCAGACTCCTTCACCCATCTACCCCCATCTCTGTAGCAGGCTTGAAATTGGCTGAAATTTCCCAGCATTTGATGTGGCATGGCTACTTAAAAATTTTTATGGAATGCTAAACTGTAGCTACAACACACATTTGATTGCCATCTGACAAACTGGAGGTACAGCTGCAACTTCAGTCCTCTGCTGTTTAAATTCAGCTTCTCTTTCTCCTGCCTTTTCCCCTGCTTGTTTTTCTCCTGCTTAATGTGAGGTGGCAGTTGATTCCTGCTGTGGGAATTCTAGTGCTCACACAGATAATAGACTCTTCATGTACAAATTCAGGGCTACCAGTTCTGAACTACAGAAATTCAGACAGCTATTAGACAAGGGCAAAAAATGCTTTCTGTATTTGTGGGAGCACTTTCTCCCAAAAATTCCAACAGGGAGGGTCCAGTTCTGGACCCCTTTGCCTTCTGGCCGACAGCCTCTGCCTTCCCTAACAACTGGTTGGCCCCAGACATGGAGACTTTTAGAAAGGTAGTTAAGGCCTGGGTTAACCCAGCAACTTGAGTCAGGATGAATAGGATTCCCAGTTGGATGAGTTATAGTATCTTTTAGTTCTGGTCACTGTTTGATTGTCTTAGTTGGTTTTTAATGGTATGTGTTATTTTTTTTATCTGTATTTTTATTTAATGATTTTGGATGCCACTCTGAGTCATTGTGTTTGCGTTGGCTGGCCCTATAAATGTTCTAATTAAATAAATAAACCCCTTTCTTGACATTTAGTGGTCAACTGGATTTGTGCAGCCCAAACTGTTAGCTCCAGCTTACTTAAAATCAAATTTCATAGAATCCGTTTTTAAAAAATGGTCAGAAACTGGAGATTCTGAGTTAAACCTGCCCACCTCCCCACCACTGTTGACCAAGAAGGAAACATGATCGTAACAACAATAGATATATTAGTAATTATATATTTCTGTGGCAATGAAACTTGCTGGTTCTGTAAGGATTTCCTCCTTTATTGTAAACTGTTTTGAGATTTTTAAAATGGGAGGGGGTATGTGGGTGCATATGTACATATACATCCATACACGTATGTGGAAAGATGAGCTTTTAATCTCTCTCCCTGAAGGGGAAACTAGTTACTCTCAATAGAGATAGACAGGAAAGAAGGCGAGAAGATACTATCTCAAGAGCCAGCAGGAAATCATTTGTTGTATAGAATCCCAATGCTTTTTGACAATTTCTTGATCACGGATAACATAAAACAGAACCATATAAACAACTTACACAATATTATCCAGGGAAAAATATCTGTGTCTGAAAGGAGCTAAAGTAGCCAAGAAGATGTTTTTAAAACATGGATTTAATTAATGTAGCCTTTTCTCCCTCAAAGTGGACTTCACTTGGGTAGACTGTTGTTCCTTGTATTCACTCCAGGTTATTTGATATGCCCTCCCCTCGGTGCTCTCCCCTCTCCTATTCAACATCTACATGAAGCCGGTGGGTGAGATCTTATGTCGCCATGAGGTGAGGGATCATCAAGTCTGCCCCTGGCGACTTAAGCGATGCTGTTGATCTCCTGTCCAGTACCTGGAGGCTGTGGGGGCCTGGATGGGGAATAACAGGCTTCAGCTGAACCCTGGCAAGACTGAGTGGCTCTGGGTTTTGGGTCCCTTCAGCTCAGGGATTATGCCATCTTTGGTCCATGATGGGGTTGCACTGCCCAAACAGACTCGGTGTACAACTTGGGGGTCTTCCTAGAGTTGTGACTCCTGCTCAAAAAGCAGGTGGCAGTTGTGGCTAGGAGGGTTTCTGCACAACTTCATGTTGTGTGCCAGTTATGCCCGTTCCTGGACCGGGAGACCCTGCTCACAATCACTGATGCCTTAGTCACCTCCCAAATAGACTACTGTAATGTGCCATGTACATGGAGCTGCTCTTGAAGGGTATCCAGAAGCTTCAGCTGGTACAAAATGCAGCAGCGCAGGCAGTTATGCATGCCCCTAGAATGGCACATGTTACACCTCTGCTCTGCAAGCTGCACTGATTGCCAATTTGCTTCTGGGTGCAATTCAAGGTGCTGATTTTGATCTTTAAAGCACTTCATGGCATGGGGCCATGTTATCTGAGGGATCACCTCCACCCAATTACATCTGCCTGTCCCATCAGGTCTGGCAGAAGAGGTATGTTGCAGGTCCCAGCTGCGAAAGAGTTTCATCTGGTGAGACCCAAGAGATGGGCCTTTTCTGCTGTGGTACCCGCCCTGTGGAACATTGTTCCCCCCCCCCCAAGGTGACATTGGGCCCATCCTTGACATCCTTTTGGAAGTCCCATAAAACATGGCTGTATTAGCAGGCTTGGGGATCTCAAGGCAACGGTGATTTGATGAGATAACTTCATCATTTTTAACATCCATTCTCTCCACTGTCTTGTTATTAATAAGATTGTTGATGTCTTTTAATTGTAGTTTTTAACATTTGTATATTATGATTGTTTTTATTGTAAGCTGTCTAGAGTCACTTTATTGTGGGATGGGTGGCTATATAAATGTGATAAGTAAATAAATAAATATGCTTATATCAATATTTTAGAGATAAAATTAGTAATATTAAAAAACATTAATGCGAACAGGTATCTCTTTTGCTGTAGATTCAAACTATAGATTGTGTTGAATGCTGCTCTTACCTCATTTCGGCTATGGATTTTTACATGGGTAAAACTGAATAAGCTGTCTTATGCCTTTGATGAAAGAACTGGCCGAAATGCACTGAACTTCTGTTCAATAAATTATTTCCTCCTGGTGCTTGATATCACTCTCTACCTTGTCTTTTTAATTTTCGATCTTCAGGGCCTGCCCCTCTTTCCTTCAGTTCACAGTGCAGCAAGATTCATATGGACCATGCATACTACCACTGCTGAAACGTGGCTGTAGCTGTGGGCCACGCTGGAGTTTTTTTTTTCTTTTTTTAAATCCTGCACAAAACCTACTTCAATATGAAAGTGATTTAAAAGGACAAAAACAGGGCTTTGGATATTCGCATGGCAGTCCTTCATTAAGCTGCTCTTTCATGCTTGGCTTTGTCTATGTCAGGCTTGTACTCAGAGGATCAAGCACGCCTGCTTGAATGACTGACAGGCTGATCTGCCAGGGAATGCTACAATTATAACCACGTCAAGCTCTGCTTGCCAATTGCCTGTGATTAAATAAAAAAGGGGGGAAGCGAAGTGCGTGCTGAGGGGGAAACAGATATAATCGCAAGGTCCAGCTGCTCATTGCTTTCATTCATTATTTTGGATGAGCTACCTTTGATTGGGGTCTGCATCCTTCCTAAAGCCCATCTTTCCATTCAGAAAGAGTGAAGATCACTTAAGGCATATACATGTATTAGTATTGTGCACACTAAACTAACAGAGGAGGCTATTTACAAGACTGCCCTAAATGCTTAAATCTGTTTTGTAGACAAAAGGATTTTAAGTTAATTTATTTTGCTGAACGAATAATTTAGAGCAAGTTAGCCTTTTGTTGACAGAATTATGATGAAATTCATTTTGTCTGCATAATTGATTAGGCAGATAGCAGAAGCATTTCATCTGCAGAAGGAAGTGTGTGTGGAACTTGTCAAACAGCCTTGCCTGGTTGATCTCAAATCAATCTCTCAGCAAAATAAATATAAAATCCCTTTGTCCACAGCCCAAAGGGTAGGTGTTAATTATCTGAGAATTGGATTCAAAGCCAACTTATTCTCTGTTGAGGTCTGATAATTTTTTTTTCTTCTATGAGTGGAGTACTTTTACCAAGGAATATTAAAGTTACAAACACATTCCTGCTAAAGGGAATCATCACAATTGTGTTGTGATGAGGAAATAGACTGGGTCTCTTAACTTTATTTTTAAAAACTCAAAGCAAATAGAAACAGACCAATAATCAAGACTCTGTGCTTCATACTCTTTGGGTATTTAACACACATAGCAAGGAAGATATGATTTTTCCCCCAATACAGATGATGAAACGTGTAGCTTTTCTGTCTAGTCCCTTTGGTCTAGTGGGACTCAAAATATTAGAAAATCAAGTTCAGCATTGTGGAAGCTGACAAGAGAAAGAGTATCCGATTCATTGACTGGTGAGCAGATTAATAATATGGTAACATAATGAAGTGCAATGGGTCAGATGTTACTGAAGGGCAGAGCTATAATAACCAAACTTCTGCTTTAGTCATCTTCAAGCTATAAGCTAAATTTTGCCTAAAATGGGATTAAGAAAGAATGTTGAGAACAGGCTGTTTGTCCAGCTTCATCTAGGCTGTTACTTAAACTCAAAGGCTGGTAAGCAATGATTCAAGGACACAGCTCTTTGGGATACTGGAAAAGTCACAGTAAAGCAGAAAACCAGCAGTTGTAAGACTCAAGCCACATATGCCACAGTCCTGAGATTCAGTCCTTATGTCTTTTTGCAACCTATGTACCCTAACAGACTAAAAGCAGGCTGTCTCTCAGTGGGTGGAGTGTTTAACATCTGTGCATTTTTACTGTAATGGACCTATCTGGTTTCAGGCTCTTTGTATATGAGCTTAGTCTTTCTAGCCCTCATGCTGCTGGCCGGTAAATGTCTGAAAAGTTCAAGGGAATCAGTAAATACTTTATTCAGGGTACCTGCACACCCCTTTGGCCTCAGGATGAGAGACATGGAAGTTGTAGGGATAGGCATGGCATCAAAGAGACTTACAGGAGATTCAGTGAGACAAGATTCAATTTAAGAGGGACCACAAAAAGAAGGTGTCCAATCCATCCTATGGAGGTCCATGCATTCAGCATCAGTAGTGTAAGGAAGGTTTAGAGGAGAGGAATACACTATTGGCTGTTCTTGCACCATTCTTTTGCTGGTTCATCTGTAAGAGTGATGTCTCAGCATCTGTTACCTTGTGACTGCCTAAAATGTTAATCATAATTACCTCCTGGTTACCTTATGCTCCCCTTCCATCTGTTTATTTTATCACACTGTTGTTATGTTGATTTGTCTTATAAACAGCAATTCTCTGGAGCAAAACTTATGTTTGGGTTATTTGTATACAGTTGCTAGGACAAAAAAGCCCAGATCTCAGACTCACCCATCCTCACTTTCCCTGGTGTTTCTATAATAAATTAATTATGGAGGGTCTGGTGGAAACGTAGCAGTTTAAGCTGATTCTAATTCCCTGTGCTAGGGGATTCCTTGGCAATATTGTGTTAACACCCACATTGTATAGCTATAATGACGAATGTGCATGTTGCCACGGAGAAATTATATCAGCACAGAAATTATGTCAAGGCTGCAGGGTAATAATATGAGAGCAGGTTTTCCTTAATTAAATTGGAACATTTATTTCAGAAGGATACAACCTCACATCCACACACAGCCCAGAACCATTGGGTATGCTTCCCAGAGATCTACCAAGAGGTGTCGCTGAATGTAATGTGACAAAAGGAAAAAATTATTACCTACTTGAAGAGTATCTATAATAAATGCTTTTAATTAATGTAATGTGAATTACATTGAAATTGCAAGTAAATCAAATTTAGCTTTTGCCCTAGCCCAATCTACTTTTCAGAGTGAGTACTAGTATACTCTTCAAAAAGCAAGTGTGGCCCTTAGACTGAAAAGAAAATGGCATTCTTCTGATTTAAGTGATTGATATAAATTTTTTAATGAATTAATTTCACAACAGCCACTACTACTCCAACAATAAAATATGTCCTTGTTCTCCTTGTCATTAGTACTATTATCTTACCAAGGGCTATTGTACTAAGGACTAATCTACATTTTCTGAAAGCAGGATAAGCAGGAATTCTCCAGATAAAACCTTCAAACCCAAGGAGCTCACTCCTGTATTTTATGTATATTTGCCCTTTTGCCTTTGTTCCACTGTGAGGATTAAAATAACACTATGAACAGTTTCCAGAGAACAGCCTTGTTAGTCTCTTGTAGCAAAACAACAAGAGCCTTTTGGCCCTTCAAGAAAAACAAATGTATTATAACATTAACTTTCATGGATCACAGTCCACTGTATCAGATACATAAAGTATTGTCCTGAAAGAGGAGTATTATAGATGCACCACCATTGTTGAGAGAAGGGGAAGGGAACAATAATAGGACAAATTAGAAACAGTGAGAACAACTGGTAGTAGCCATCAACAAAACAACTCTTGGGTGTGACACAGAGATGTTCTTGCATTGATGAGTTGAGTTTCATCCCAGAACATTTGTGCCAGAATTGATTAAATGATTTAACACACGTTCATAGGAATTAAACAGACACCAAGGTTTCTTATTGCAGTACGTATGCTAATAAGATAATACTCATTTTTTCTTGACTTGGTGATTCAGCCCATAATGACTAAAACTAATGGCTGATCTAAGTTGCTAAGAAAGATATAGCATAAAAGGTGCCATTGTTGTTACAAGTAAGGACAAGTTCACATTCAAGTTCAAGCATGAGAACTGCCAGAAATAGAAGTAAGTTCATGCAAAACTCTGGGTGGTTTGACTTTTGAGTATGCTTTGATACTGGAAAATAAATCAATATCTGACTGGAGAATATTACACATTTTAGGTGTTAAAAATGGATATCTGTTAGCATATTGCTAAGCTGAATGGAAATAAAAAAAAAAACACGCACACTGAAAATACAAAGCAATCTCAAAGAGTCAGACCATCAATCCATCTCGTCAGCATTTTCTATTTTGAGTGGCAACTGCTCCCTGAGAGTCCAAAAGGAAGTTTGTTCCCAGCCTTGCTATCTGACAAACATTGCCAAAAGCTGCCAAGGGTACAAACTGGGACCATCTGCATGTAAGGAGTGTGTTCTACCATTACAGTACAGCCTCATAACAGAGAGAATCTTGCTATGTGAAATTAGCCAATGGAATACACTGAAGATATACACAAAGCACGCACAACCATTTGCACAACATACCATTGTTGTGCGGAATCTAGTTTATTAGCTGGCTTTAATTAAAGAGTCAACAAATTCATGGAGAAGGGTAGGAACCCTCAGGAACTATTAGCTATGGCAATTCAATGGAATCACGAGGCACAGAGGCACTCTAAATATCTCAAGAGAAAACCATACACTTTGTGCCAGGTTTCCTAAGAGCATTTAGTTGCTGTTGGGAAGTGATACAGGGAGAGAGACTTTATACACTTTAGCTTCTATTAATTAACCTTTCCTCATACTAGTATCTTCCCAAGCTTCCAGGTCCATTATACACAGCACAGGCATTCTTAAGAACTGCAAGTTGCAGAATTCAGCCATTATACACTTTTTAATTTGGTTACTTCCTGAAGAGTTTGATGTCTCCAGACAGAGGCACAGTTCTACACATGAGCAAAGCATATCCAAAGCCACAATCTGGGCAAAGGCAAAAAAACAGTCTGTGGCTTAAAAAGTTATAGTTTTCCTGCATTTAAGGCTCTCTGTGTGTGTATGCACATTTCCAATTAAGTTTTGCAAAAATGTGTGTCGTTAACTTTCAGAAAAGTAAGCTGTGGTTTAAACAGTCCCCCCCCCCCCCCCGCATTTAAAGTACTGATTTCAAAAGCTCAATAAAAATGAAACTTTGTTAGGGCTTTCTTTATTGAAAAAGTGCTCAAAACAAGGTTTGCTTCAAAATACAGGTTTCCTAGGGTTTCCAGAGGTTAACATAATCAAGTGAAGGGTTGTATTAATCATTAACTTTAGGACAGGCAAGCACCTTTTTTTGATGGATTAGAAAACCCATCATATCCAGTAGGGTTTGTGACTTGATGACATCTGCACCAAATGGGGTTTAATTGTCTACTTTGATGACATCACTGATTAAAACTACTGAAAAGCTCCCATTATTATTTAGTTTACACCACAGCTACTGTGTCTCTGGGTTGTACTATCCAGCTTTTAAGGAACTTGCAGTTTTAACCATGCCAGGAGGCCAGAAGAGAAAATGGAGATGATAACTGGCTAGATTTCCAGGTTTGCATTGTACTTATTCCATCTGGTTAGCATAATCTGAGAACTAAAGAAGAAACAGCCCAAAATTGTGGTGGTGTCAGGAAAATGCATTATAGTATTTAATGGACTGTCCCTTTCCATAGCTCTATTAAGCAGAAAGCATTTCTGGGTGACACAGAGACACATTTTCACGGTAAGGGACTCTCTGAAAAAGCCTCTCTGATCAATTAACTGTCCTAGTCAATTAGAAAAGAAAGAGATCACCTCCCTTCCTTCAGCCGAAGGTGTCCTTGGTTACAACTGAGGCTTCCTCCCACAGCTCTTTGATGGCCATTAAATGTGACCTGGAACTATACAATACTGGGACCTCACTGAAAAGCCTGTGGACGAAGCAGAGGTCTGTTTTTCTCTTCACTGTTCCTCTCAAGACCCCAATTCTTATTATTAGAAAGGTTAGTGTATACAGAGAGAGAGAGAGAGAGAGAGAGACGCTAGAGAGGTAGCTTCAAGGTAGTCTCTGGATTCCCAGGCAAACCTATGTAGCTGCTACTGTTTCAAAACCCAGAGAGTATATTTCTAAACACCAGTTCAAGAAACCTAAACTGCCCAACTGATGTTTAACATAAGGCATCCATAATATACAAAATAATTATAACAAAGGAGAATACTTTTACACATGTGCTGAATTCCAACCATACAGGGCAAACAGAATGGGTAGAGCTTTCAAGGTCACGTGTGTGGCTTGGTGAGTATCTTGGTTTAGATTTATAGCAGTGTACTGATAGCCGTGCCTGCTGTGTATGTGCCAAACTGTTGAGCACTGTTAGTATTTTATCCCAACAATATGCTTTTCTTGCATGCTCATCCTACACAGACCTCACCCCCACCTCAGCAGCCAGGCTATCTTTCTATCTAATGAACTACATTTGTTTCCAACATTTGTGACTCTTCATTATCCAATGGATGTTCATTGGTTGTGCTGACAAGGAAAGGCAGGATGATGGATTAAATTTTGGGAGAAGACAAAATGAGCTCGCCTGAACAGAGCTAGTCAGCAATTGATCAGTTTACCCAACATGTGGATTGTGCTCAGAGATAAAAAGGAAAACCATTTTTCCCCTTTACAAAATAAAAGCACTCAGTTGAATCACCCAAGCTCATTTTCAGTTACTATAATACTAAAAGGCACCCTTGTCCTATTAATTTACAATTTAGAGACGCTGAGGAAATTAAAAGCATAAATCATATTAAATGGGGCTACACTAAAGTTCAGCTGTTTTTGCTTACATCAGTAACTTGAATCCAGGATCCAGTCCTTATCCTCAGTTCCTTCTGCTTATCATATACCATTACAAGTATTTCTCTGCTTTGGAATTGACAGGACATCAAAAGTACAAAATTTGGAAGGGGAAGGGGAAGGCAGGCAGGCAGGCCAAAAGCTCTTCCAAAAATAAGCTTCAAGCTGTCTTTCTGTGTGCTACTGGGTATTGGAGTTCCAATGCCTCATGCAGTAAAAAGGTATGGGGAAAAGCTATATATTAATATGAGCTGGTAATAAGCAATGATCCATGCTAATGCAATGCTCATGTTGTTCTCCAGAGACAAAGTCCACAACAATGGTCCAATGGTGGTTTAGAAACCCCCCATGTGGGGAGAAATTTTATTCCAATGATTCACAAAGAACTTGTTACCTAGATTGACCAGCTTTATGCAAACTTTGGCTGCTTTTAAGAAAAAATATGCTAAAAGATGTTATATCACTGAGGAAACCTTGTTATAAAATGTCATCCTCAGCAGGGAGAGGGGCAAAACTACATGTTATGAGTAGGGCTATGGGATCTGACCTGCAAAAATCTAGATGAACACTAGACAGTAGCAAAGAGCTATCATTTTATGTTCATCTTTGCTGCCATCTAGAGGGCACCTAGATTTTTGGAGCCCAGACCTGGTAACTCTAGTTATTAGTAGCACAAAGTGGCAGCCAGAATTAAGCTTCTTGTGCCTAATCCAGTCCTGTCCTCCATGATGTACAAGTATATTTATCCAGTGTTGCAACATAATTCAAGTGTTGATTTGATGCTGCTACAGGCAGACAATTAATTATCTAACTTAGAAAATTTGATATCCTTCTTTACAATACAATTCAAACCAGTCAACAATTGCATTCCTTAAAAATCTTATTGAATCAACATATGCATGGCATTCCTGATTCAGTCATGCTCCCAGACTTTTTCCAAACCTGATGCCCTCCTGATCAATGTCTGAAAATTATGAGAATCCTTGTCCAACACATCTGGAAGGTACCATACTGTGGACAGTTTTATGTGTCAAGATGTTGCAAAGAACTGTCTGTAAGACATCAGCTGCCTGAATGGAAATACAACGAGGGGACAAAATAGTCTATTCTACACTGAGAAACATAGCTTTAGGTTTTTATTCAGCTCAGGGCTTAATTGATGCTCTTTTTTTGATTGATTCCATCAGCAATTTTTGTGAAAGTGCAAAAACATAGTTCTTAGTCATCCATTTAATAAAATTAATGTGAGCTCTCAGCTAGCATGCTTGAGGAATTTGCTGCTAAAATAAAAATGAATTTTGATGGTTAATGTTTTCTGGGCATACATCTATACTTCCAGTGTTTGGTGAATATTACTGATTGGATAAAAGCATTTGGAAATCAACCATTTTAGACATAAACAAGAGCCTTTGGCTTACAGTAGCAGGTTAACTATTTCAGACATGCAGCTGTCTATACCTGACAAGCTTTGTCAGCAAAAGATACTTAATTCTCACTAGGGTGGTGAACCAGTGTCTTGACTGTACTACTTCAGAATTAGTTCACTTAATATTATGTCCTTCCCAAAAATATTTTTGAGGTTAGAAGTCAAGGAGAAATCTAGACTGCATTTATTTTTCTTGACATGCTTATTTTCTACATGAAGAAATTTGTCTTTACTGGATGAATACTGAGTGATTTAAAGGACCACTGAATTTTGAAATACTCTAGCCCAAGATGCTACAGCAACAACTAGAACTGACAAGTTGGTCTTTGATAGTATCAGACCCATGTTTAGCAATATTTGGCAAGATATACTGATTGTTACCTGTAAAGCCCAGCATGGCATGAGGCCAGG
Source organism: Python bivittatus (assembly GCF_059951505.1). Taxonomy (NCBI): domain Eukaryota; kingdom Metazoa; phylum Chordata; class Lepidosauria; order Squamata; family Pythonidae; genus Python; species Python bivittatus. Next base: position 3,039,959 of record NW_028277040.1, on the reverse strand, counting down.
CCATCTGTCTCACTTTACCAAAATCAGCAGGGTTGGCATGTTCCAGATCCCTTCCATTTGGAAATGTCATCTAGTGGGACCTAAGAGTTGTGCCTTCTCTGTTGCAGTGCCTGCCTTATGGAATACAGTAGCGTCCCCCAATAAATCAGGATGGCCCTCATCCTACTGGCCTTTTGCAAGGCATTTAAGATTTCCCCCAGATGCTGGGTCTGGGAGGTTAAACCAGACCTATTGGTGGATTTGTTGTTAGATCTGGCATATGTATTATTATGATTGGCCGTACAATCGGCCATACAGTCAGCCAGATGTTTACACTGGATTTGACATTTTTATCCATCAAGTCCTTCCCAAGGACCTGAGATAGGCAGATGTTGTTTGATGGTGTTAAAGGTATTATCACAGGATATAAGCTGTTCCAAGTAAAGCTGCCTTTTGCAATTGGCTGATGGTGATTTTGTCAATGCCCATGGTGTTCAAGTGGTGCTTCAGATGTTTTGGGATTGCCCTAAGACACCTATAACTATTGATACTCTTTGCTTTCTTTTGCCACAGTTCTACTTCTATTTGCAGGTCTTTATATTTTGTGTTTTTCTCCAGTTCCTTCACTTCTATTCTGTTGACTCCAGGTATTGCAGTATCCACTATCCAGACTTTTTTGTCTTAGCAACAATTGTTAAGTCTGGGGTGTTGTGTGGCAGGTGCTTGCCTGTTTGAATTTTAAAGTGCCAGAGCACTTTAGCTTCTTCATTTTCTATGACTTTGTCTGTTTTGTGGTCCCACCAGTTCTTGCTTGCAGGCAAATGGTACTTCTTGCAGATATTCCAGTGCACCATTGTTGCTACTTTGTCATGCCCTTGTTTGTAGTCAATCTGTGCGATTTTCTTGCAGCAGTTAAGTAGGTGGTCCACTATTTCTTCAGCTTCTTTGCAGAGGCAGCATTTGTTGTCTGTTGCTATCTTGAGTTTTCTGAGCTTGGTTGTTTTCTTCCAAATGTTGAAGATGTTACCTAGCTGGGTAATGAAATGTTTACAAGAAAACAACCAAGCTCAGAGAACCCCAAGGACCCAACAGTTCAACCCTGAGCTACACATATTCTCTTCTATTGTTGCTATCTTCTCAATTCTGGCTTTGTATGCATTTGTTGTTAAGGCTTGGTCTTGTGCAGCCAGAATTAGCCCCTCTGTCTCTTTCTTCAACTTTCCTGATCTTAGCCACTGCCAGGTCTTCTTGTTATCTGCTTTGCCTGCTAGTTTGTGTGTGTGTGTGTGTGTGTGTGTGCGTGCGTGTGTGTGTGTGTACTGTCCATGTAATACTTTGCCTTGCCGTGTCTCTTTTCTGTTCTTCATTTGGTCTTTCTTGTAGGCCAGTTTGGCCTCTTCAGTATTCAGTAAGCCTTCATGGTGTACTAGCTTTAGTGCATCTTCTTCACTTTCTTTCAGATATTCTTCCAATGCCCTTTTGTCTTCTTCAACTGTCTGTTGTTGTTATTGGTTTCTATCTGTTGCATTATGCTTTGTTCATTTTAAACCTCTGTGTGCCACTCAGAGTCACTGCTCTGATAAATATATATATATAAATAAATAAAAATAAAAATTTGCCATATTATACATGATATCAGCTCACATGTCATGATAGCTAACCACAGTAGCAATTAGTAGCAGCAGCAGGTATATTTGCCAGATGAAATGTATTAGATTCCTTTTTGAAAGATGTGGCATTCAGCAATTAACACTTGATAGTACCTGTCAGCTGGCATGCAATAGAAATTAATAAATTCTGCAAGTATTTCATTCATTCATTGAATCAATCAAAATATTTCCAAGGTCCAAATTAAGCAAAATAAATATACTATATGGCATGAATTATTCTACTGCAGTTGCTAAAGAGGAATGTATTTCATTAATTAATTTAATTAATTAAATTTATCAGTTAAGATGCCATACAACTCTGGGTTGTTTTGATTTTATCACAGGATCTGTATATGTTTAACCCCTGTAAAATGAGATAATTCATAGTGATAAAAATGTAGGCTGAAATCCAACAATCTCAGCACTGCAAGAATGTACTTACACACACTTTCCTTTTCATGCTAATGTGCAACTCTTCATAGTCATGAGTGACCTAACCCAATCCTTCCTCAACCCTCAAAGCTGAACATCATAACCCTGCCATTTCTAAGTGTAGTCACATGTAAAAAGTTCAACAAATACACAGCGCAAACTGGAAGAAGAAATATACTGTCATTATTTAATTGTACTTCTGATTTTTTTTCAAAAGGAATATATTTAACCTGGGAAGAAAAATTAGACTAATCTAGATAGTTTTGAAAATAAATGTTCTCAACGTGCTTTGGTAAATGAGGATTCTCTCTCTCTTTTTGTCTCTGTCTTTTAAAATAAATGTTCTTGGAGAGCTATTCAGAGATGTAAGCAACATCTCAGAGAAATCTCCACCGACATTCTAAGTGGTACAGAACATTAGAAGAATTCCAACTGGATTCTTTCCTGTATCCATGGGGTCATTTACCATCTGCTGCCTTGGGGAAGTACCCTCATAACTTTTTGGACATCAATATTGCTAATTGGTCTTTGTGGTAGTTACTGTTTATTTGTGGTGGTGGTTTGTTACTTTAATGTAGTTTGATGAAAACTACCTAACTCCCAAACCTGTATTTTTGTAGCCCAACACAATCAATCTTGAATTCTCTGGTAGACTAACAGCCAGTATTCTTCAAGTATTAGATAGACTGTTGATTTGTGATAAATGAGATGTTTTCTTCCTTATTTGCCCAGGCAACTCTATTATTTATTAAGTGTATACCCCATGTTTCTGCTCAACTGAATGCTCAGGTGGGTTAATGGGAAATCTATATGGCCCTAGGATGGAACTCTCTGAATGTACCCAAGTTGTGTCAGCAACAGGCTGGCAGGGCAGTAGGAAGAAACAGCTCTGTTTGCTGACCTTTCTGATGTGGATGAGAGGCAAAACAAAAAACAAAACAACGTTCCAGTTCTAAGTAATGAGAAGGGTTTTATTTGGACCTATTTAATTAGTTGAGATTTTAATTCCAATGCACTTCTCATACCCTGCTCCCAGCCCAGTCCCTCCATGCTCCTAATTGGAGTCGTTTGCCCCCTGATATGAAGACTAGAGAGGGGTGGTGGTCTAATTTTGAATTCCTTCCACTAGGATCAAAGGCAACCCCTACCTCTTTGGACGGAAGACGTCAACCAGCCCAGAGGTCATATTATTGCAGCTTTAACTGAAGTGCATTTGATATGATGGTACCAGATTTCATTGAACTGGATCTTTTTGTTTTGTGGGCAGACAGGCAGGATGCATCACAGTATGTAAAATAATGAATCAATACGTTTAAGAGTATCTATCAACAGTTTCGTCCTTCATCCGAACACTATTAATATAGCAGCAAGATGAAATGTTCTTTCTTTTGGATATTGTGTTTTTCATCCCTTTCTACCTCAACGCAGAATGGGGATTGGTTGGAAATAATTTGAATCTTCTATTTACATTAAGGATATGTAGTCAGAAGATGGGGGAAACAAGTTAAGGATATCATGGGCTACACTGGGAACTGCTAAAGCTTCCTTTCATATGTACATACATATGAAGCTTCCTTTCATATGTACATACATGGCTGTAATCAGCTCTTGTATGAACATTCTGGAGTAAATAAAATTATTTACAGCATGCTCCACCCTTTTTGTGCTTGCATTGTGACATTGCATACAAATAGGTGAGTCTGCATTGTCACAATGCCACCCTGCCCCTGGGGATCCTCAGTATAGTTGCTTTAAAAAAGAAAATCACCTTATAGCACTTTCACTTAAAGTAGTGTTCCCCAATTAAAGCCATCGAGGTGCACCTTGAGGGTGAAGTTGGAAAAGATTTTTTTTTAAAGTCTGTGAATTGATATTGTAAATGGACAACATGCTTCCCTTCTGCTGCTGCCTGAATAAATGAGCGCCTAAATATGGGGACAACACATCTGTCATTTAATGAGAAAGCTCTGAAGCCATTTCTTGGCAAATCATAATTGCTGAAACTACTCATTTATGCCAAGCTTGGCACATGTGGATTGTGAATGTGACTGGGTATTCAGGCAGCTTCTACAGCTGCTACTTGTGTGTCTCAGTGGGATAAATTTAGCTGTGTAATTTTTTAACAACTCTGTTAATGGGGGGTATTCTTCTGAAGTCTTCTTTTGGCTCTCTGCCTACCCGGCGTTATCTATCTGCTAAGCTTTCCAGGTTTCATGGCTCTCCCTACATTTTGGCCTAACGGATGGATGTCCCCTAATGCTAGTGCTCAGTTTCACTTGTACCGTGCCGGACAGCAGGCTGGAGCTGCTACACCTGAGCGCTCCTTCATACAGACACACCTCCACAATTACCAGCTGGGAAATAAAGGAATGAAAAGAGGAGCCTTACCAAGACTGGTGCAAGACATTCAGCTGCCTGAGATAGAGTCCTAAATGTGCCTCCAGCCTAGTGGCTCAGTACCATACCATTTCAGCACCTGAGACAGGAAATCCCACAAAAACCATCTTTGACAGGAAAAATAAAATCACCAATTAAGTAATTCACAGTGTGTTGCAGTGAGTTTCATGACACCCCTATTCAGCTACTGTCAGCAGAAGGCACACACACTCTTATGACCACGTGTATCACTAGTTCTGTAATTGTGTTGCCAAAATTGTCTGCCCATGAGAGAGGAACTCCTCCAGCTGTTCTGAAAGGTGAGGGGACAGATGTCTTCACAGACAGGCTATACTATTTGCAACAAAGTGGAGGAACAAATGGAGGTGTCTTTTATCTGACTTGTCCATTCTTGCGTCTTTCTTCCACAGTCTTCTTGTGAGCTCAGAGTACAGAACTGAGGAGAAGACATTCCAGCATTCTTTCCTGCCAGCACAGCCTCCCGGGAGTTCCTCCCCACTTTCATGGTGCCCATGTAACAACTTTTCCAAAGGCATTAACCCTCTTTTACTGAGCCAAATCATTTTGTATTCCAGTAGGAACACTTCTGTTTCGCCCATCCAGCCTAAGATTTCCAGAATGATGCAGAAAGATGTGAATAGTAGTGCCGATCGTGGTTTTAGTGATATGACACTGATGAAATTTAATTAGAGTTGTTGTAACCATCCTGTCTCCCTGAGAAACTAGAGAGATTGTCCTGCATTAATTTAGATCAAATCTTCTTGTGTGCAAAGGTTTAATTAGAAATACAATTTGATGGATATGTATACATAATGCAACATATATTTGCACGTGTGCACGTGTGCACGCACACACACAGAGGGATATGGTGCGTTGCTAAGCTATTCCCTCACAATCCTTACTACACAGTCCTAGGGAGAATCTGTTTGGAAGCTGCCCCCATGCACTTTTTTACAGGAAAATTCTCTGCACCTTGGCTTAGGAGGAAAAGTGGAGAAGACCTCCCGCTCTTGCTTTCTTGCCCTTTCTGTAACTAGCTGAGTGGCCAGAAATTCCTATTTATTTCAGAGAAGATACAAGTACATTATTATGTAGATTAACATTAAGGAGCACACTGTGAGTTGAAGACAATGCGAGAAAGAGAAAAGGATTCAATGTCATGAATCCTGCAGGCTTTAACTTGCAGCTAATCTTCCAGGCAAGAATACTCATCCAGACGTGCACACACAGTACAGGTACTACATAATAAGAACAGATCAAGCCATAATGTATGTCAAAGAAGAAGGATCCTAATTAGCATTTCCCTAGATGGCCATTTTCTTTTGATTCTCCAATCTTCTTCTTGGTTGGAGTGCTTTTCTTACCTGGTGGGAATGAATATGAGAAGAGATGCCCTTTTCTTTTGAGATGGAAGACAAAATGGAGTTTATCTCTCCTCTTCTTAAAGGCCGTCTAAGAGGGGAGTTGTCCTGCTCCTGATCGATTCTTTAGAGTTCATTCTTTAAGGGCTGTACCCACTATGTGAATTAACAGGTCAGATCCAAGTTTTCTTTTCATGTTTTCATGCCTTAACCTTTTTGAGACAGGATTTCGCCCCCTTCCCTACAGCTTATTTTAATGTTTGTACTACGTTTGATGTTTTATATACAGTAATATACGGTACATATATCATGACAACCAAAAATCTATGCAACAGGTACATAATAAGGATGCAAAAAGGAGTCCCAATGCACTGTAACTGGGAACGGCTTGGTCAGCCTTGCATTGGCCTTGGGGTGATTTCTTCCAGGTCAGGAATGTGAATCAAGAAAACTAGAGCCTCACCTCCAGCACGAAACAAACAGAGCAAAAAACACTCAGACATTTCACTGGGTGACATCTGGGACAGGGGTCATTTAAAAACCTTCCTGGCACATCCCTTCTTCCAAGGATTCCTCATTTAAAGGTCATTCTGATAGCTGCCACCAGTCTGGCTAAACTTTCTGACGCCTCTTAGTCTGTCCCACTGAAGAGTTCCAAGACCTTTTAGCCAAGACTTCTCTTCAGGTGAGCCCTAGGAAATATAAAAAGGAGGATACTTTGGATCTTCCTGCCCAAAGTCCAAAAATACAGAACTTCACAAAACTTGTGCCAGTTCTGAAACACAAAGGATTGCCAGGTAACCATGCAGTCTTGTGCAAGGAGAGGAGTTTAATGAAAAATTCCCTTCTAAAACCAGTGAAGCCAAATCTATAGATATAAAAAAGAGTTTACTAGGAAAATGAAACTAGGGGGAAAGCAAAGGAAGGTAACAATCGCACACACGAAATTCCAAAGAAATCAATACAGTTTAGCTTGATTAAAATAGTTTAATAGTTTAAAATTGCCTGTTTGAATAAGGTCATAGGTTTCAGAATGTGTCCATGCATATCACTGGAGAGAGATCTTCTGGGCCTTGTACATGGACATTCATGTTTGATCTCCTGCTGCTGCTCCTCACACGTCATTCTTTCTGAACACTTAATCTCAGTTTTATAGAAGAGAGAGAGAGAGAGATAATAAAACCAGCTTCTTTGGGGAGAATGATGGTTGCTTTGCCCAATCAAGGACAATCCTCCAGCTCAAACCAGCAAATCAGAAATTATCTAGAGGTCAAACCCATCTTCCCATCAACTTTGAAGGAGTATAATGGTACTGTCTAGTTCTCCTTTGAATAATAAGATTACAAAGGAGAGGCTTTTGGGGAAACAAAAGTTGAATTTAATCTATTCAGGCTTCTCAGTGTTGGGGCCATTTATTGGGTGTTTTTGGGGGCACTACTGTGTGATATCAAATTAGGGAGTTACCACACTGATTAATGGATTCCCCCGCTCCCCCCCAGATTTCTTTAGAAGACTTCCCTACAGACAGTTTTGCCTGCCAGTGTAAACCTCTTTCATTGCAAGGCAATATGGGCCTACTTTGACCAATTTTCTAGAGAGACAGAATTGGCTGTATGTTTGTGGTAGAAAGACAGAGATACTTTTCCCAAAGCCCTGTCTAGCTACTATGTTGGCTACCTTTTCAGTGACCCTTGTGTCTCCCAAGTTGAATCACAACTGTTACTCGGAGTATATTGTTGCCATCATAGGCATCTCAAGTTGTATTTTTTTTATCTTTGTGGTTTATCATTTGACTTTAGCAACCACATGCTAGACATTCTCAAATTTCCCTATTGATCTTTGCAAATGCACTGTGAATAAGGCTGCCCATCCTGAGTTTCTTCAGTTACCTTCTCTGTCTTGCCCAATGTGTGTCTCAAATACCCTAGGGAAATATTGGGGAGAGGCAGAGATTTTGTAGGACCAATCCTCCTTGAACTTTCTGGACACTTGGATTTAATGCTCCAGCATTAAAGAGTTTATGACTTCATGTCCTTCCCTCATCTGTTCTCCATTGAGAAGGCAAAGCTGAAATGAAAAGTATTCTCTCAAACTGCCTGTCTTGTTCCTCATAATAAAGTATCCTTATCAATTCAATCTCAGTCGTCTGAATTGTAGATTGTAGAGGAGTGTAATGGACAAGATGATGCACACTATCTCCATTTGTTTCCCAATTTATAGCAAACTAAAATCAGATTAAAGTGTCCCATTCCAGTTGTCCCATTCTATATGGAGTTTTGTGTTTCTCTCAAAATCACAGAAAATAAAGATAGTCTAATGTCAATTGTTGAGATCAAATTTGTTTCTGACATTGAATCTCCTGTTATTTGAGTTATTTACAAATCTAAGTTTCTGTATTCTTAAAATTGAAAATATAAGATTTTTTCTAAGAAAAGCAACACATTGGACTTTGCCAGAAACATACAAAACAATAATATAAGTATTGTTGCTATTATCACTTATTAAGTTTAAATATAGACCATAGCCAAATACTCTGAATAGGATGTTAATGTTATTTTTTCACAAATAATAGTATTTTTATTTTTTATTTATTTATTTATTAAATTTATATGCCACCCATCTCCCCCAGAGGTGACTGATTGTTAATTGTAAATTAGATGTAATATTACCCACAGTGAAGATAACAACCTTATATACAGTAACTGCATGTCTTCCTACAGTTCCTTACTCATATATAAGCATTTTGTTCATCATTATATGCGGTCATTCTTAGCCCTGGTTCAAATGACCCCCTGAAAACTTCAGAAAATTCTACATTAGGATACTGAGTAGGAATTCAAGGATACTCATGACTTCATTTTAACTTGGTCTAGAAATAAGAGTCGCTAATAATAACAAATTTGGCTAAATGTTCACAAATCAACTGATCTCACAGTTTATGTATGTATGTATGTATGTATAATTATTATTATTTATTACTAAACTTGTACGTCGCCTGATTCCCAACAACCCTGGGTGGCCTACAACAATCAAAACAAAGAAGTTCCAATAAAACCAATTAAAAGGAAGGGAAAAAAAGATAAAAGATGCCAAGAACAACAGACCAGATGAAATGAAGCAAGGGGTCTCGCTCTCCCTCAACCCTTCTGCTTCTTAAATGCTGTTTTAACAAACCATCTGAACCAATGTGAGCATACAAAAAAAAAAATCAGTTGTTGATTCAAAATTGACATATAGATGTGCATATTTTGTAACAGATGTGGCACAATTCAACGAAGCTAGCATGGTGCACAGAATCAAGCATCAAAGATCAATTGCAGAAGACATGGGACTATAAGTTCCTAGAGCTGCTAGTTATGTAAGTTTTTCCATTTTGTTCAGATTTCATAATAATGAAAATATTTTAATGATTACCTTCAATAATCATGCTCTAGTGGTTTTGAAGGAAGTCTACTTGGGCAGAGGTTCTGTACCCAGTGGTAAAGCAAAGTATCTTAGGGAACTGGAATCCTATCACAGAATTGCATTCCTTTCATATAAAGAATAGGAAATGTTTGCACACCCAAGGCTTGGGCCCAAACGTGACATTAGCCCAGGCCTAATTATAGAAAGTCTATTCTTCTGTTTTTCTCATGAGTGTCTCCAAACTACTAATTGCAATGGAAATGGAGATGAGTCTTTCTACTCTGCAACAGACTGTGCAATCATTTATTTTTGCAGGTCACATCTAGGGAGAGAAGGAAATTCCTCTGCCATAAGGCTGAGAGACCGTTCTAGAAGGACTTGTCCAATCCATGCTGCAGGAAAGTTTTTTTCAAAGAGTAGGGGGGGAAAAAACACACTGTGGACAATAAAGGCCTACATATCTAGCAATGTACATGTGTGGAGGGTGAGTTCAGATCAGAATGCGACGGTATTAAAGAATGCCACCATTGCAGCTGGAGTTTAAGATGGGACTCATCACTTCAATTTAGTACTCTTTGATAGCTAAACATCTAAATAGTGTAAAAAGACATAGCAGAAGATTTTTTTTTAAGAATAGTATTTCATTTTCTTCAGGGGCAGCACCCTCTCCTTTCTTTCTAAAATTAAGCTGTAAAATGTAAGAAGGATTGTTAAATCAAGGGGGAAGAAATAACACAGAACAAAGATCAAGAGGATTATACATATATAGAATAGAATGAACAGAAATTGGTATAACCCAGCAGCGTCTTCATTTCTTCTCTCAATGTCTCACATATCCAATCATTATTCTAACCCTACTGATTTAAAAAAACAAAAATAACAAAAACCTCTGCTTCGGTCTGGGCAGCTGTGTCTCATAAACCTGGAGGAAGAGCTAGGCCTTCCTCCACTGGTTTAATTCCACAAGATTCCATTCGCACAACTGCTTCTTAAGAGACCTAAATATGCTCAGAATAAACATACTGTAATATAAGACCAAAAAGAGGATGCAGGGGTCATTCTGTTAGGCAGAGCTAATGAACAGATTATGGGTAGAAAGAAATCTAGCAGTCTGAATAACAATGAAGGGAAAAGCTGCACTTGAAAACTTAGGAGAAGGAGAGAGGGTGAAGGAGGAAACCTTAGAAAGGGCAGTCTGCTGACAATAGCTGACAGTTTGCTAAAGTAGTTCTCAAACTGTTCAGACAATCCAATTATCATAAGATTAGGACACACTTATCTCCTGATGGGATTGTGACTATAGGGAGACAGTTCAGAGACTATATGGAAGAAGCACTGTGGAATTTTTAATGTATGCAGCCTCTAGGGCTACTTAATTAGGACATGTCCCATTGAAATATAGTTTTGCTGCAAATCTGTTTTCTTTACTATTATTATCTTTCTTCTCTGTCCTTCAGCTTCCTAGAGCATTGCTCTACTTCTCATGATTGCAGAAATGTGTGCAATGGTAGAGCAAAGTGGTCCCTAAAGGAGCCTCTTTCTACTGGCTGGCCATGAGCAAGGAAGATGGGATGCAGGAAGGACCTTGCCTGCGTTAACAGATTTGCCTCCTGTAGTCCCATGAAACAGAAGGGTGGGCAAGCAGTGGCGCTACCCCCAGGCCTAGGAATTAGTGGCACAAATGGATGGAACTACAATGATAATAAACCATTTTAAATCTTGGGTACGAGGCTGTTCATCTAAGGTCCTCCAACTAAAGGCGATATATATTTAATGAATTCAAAAGGAAAACAAGCAAATGTTTTACATACTAAGATTCAACCATGTATTATTGGATGAGCTTTCATAAACCAGAATTCACATCAGGAGACAGATGTGGAGAGGGCAGGGCAGGGGAGGGGAGAGGAGAGGGATGGAATATGTGCTCTGTGAGGGACTGGGTGGTGCAGAAATGCCCTTGAGCTCTCTTTAACTAATGAGGAGTGGAGGCAAATCTTCTGAACAAGCTTGCTCAGCTGCTTGTTCATTTGCTTTTTTAAAAAAACCAAATGAAATAAGTCTTTGTAATTCCTTTTCTCCAGGAGACTCCCCTTGGGATCAGAGTGTCCAGTCAGGATGAAATGCTCCCCTGCTGGCTTGGTGATGCTGCCATTTCAGATGTTGGCCAATGTAAGGGGGAGGAGCAGAAGCTTTGCCTGCTGTCCTTCAGTTGCTGTTGTTTCCCTAAAGAGCTGGATGGGAAACGTTTGGAAACAGTTTGGGAAATGTTAGGAAACCCACTTGCTGAGCTTTGCAAGGGCATAACTGCAGAATAGCATTAACAGGCTGAAACAGCCTGAAATGATGAGTCTAACAACCCCATTGCCTCCTGAACAGAACATGGAGGAACTGGAATTCAGCACAGGAAGGGACCCCGAGGTAACAGAGAAAGCTTTCAGTCCTGCCCCACCCTATTTTTGCCCCAGTGCCCTGACCAAAAGGTGTTTTTCTTGCATTTGGGTGTCTAGCTGGAGAGGGAGGACAGCAAAGCAAAAGGAATCGCCTTATCTTTTGTGCATTGCACATGCATAATTAAGACTGTGCTATTTGCAGTGAATCCTGCCTCTCTGTTCTGATTCGCTGCAAATAGCACCATCCTGATTATGTATGAGCAAAGCACAAAAGATTCCTTTTGTTTTGCCTTCCTGTCTCATGCTTGGGTACTTTTCCGCTGAGTCAGGGATGTGTAGCTAGCATTGGAACCCAGCGGTGGGGAGATGCTCTCAAGATGTAAAGATATGCCCAACCATAAACCCAGGGGGAGAAGTGCTCAGGGAGACTTGTAAAGTGAACAATTTGCGTATCTTCAGTATGTTGATGAAGATTCTCAGTCATCCAGGTGGAATTATCTGGAGGTTGAGTCATGGCAACTGGACTCCTCTTCTTTTGCTTTGATACATTTCGCTGCTTGTCCAAGCGAAACTGAAGAAAAGATGTCCAGTTGCCATGACTCAACCTCCACATATCTTCAGTACAAATTCTAGTTTTCTGTATTTGATACAAATTCTAGTTTTCTGTATTGTAAAAAGCAGGAATGGTTAATTAATATTGATGTTGCAATGTATGCCTAGATCATTGCACAATATTAACAACACTTTTGGAGCATCATAAACAAACAAACAAACAAACAAATAAATAAATAAAAATAGGTCTACCTGATTAACCTTTTCAAAATCATAATCTAAACAACAATATATGTCTGAAGAAAGAGGAAAGGCATAATTTTCTATGCTCAAATAAATATTAGCACTTCTTTCCATGATGGAGACATTAAATATCCTATTTTATTATTGTCTTTTGGACATGACATATAATGGACCCCATTCTTGTTTCTGCTCTGTCCACAGCATATTTCTCGGGCGGCCAAAAATCTGCTGCAAACAGGAATATTCTGCCAAATCCAGCCTTTCTTGTTTGTATGCCCTTAACAAGACACCATGCAGGATCTGATTCATAATTCTAATCTCCTCAGAACTGGCTTAAGTTTTGTAATTGCCATGGCCAAATTTTTAAAAACATGTAACGCTGTGTTGCTAGGACTGAATTACATTGAACGTAAACCTAGGCAATCTTAGCTAATCTTGAAAAAGCTAAGTTTGAACTTGCTTAATAATTGGATGGGAGACCACCAGGAGATCCCAGAGGTATAGGCTAGACTGGGAAGACAATAACAAACCTGTTCTGTTGGTGTTTAAGAAAACAACATGGATGTGCCAGCACAGTTATCAGGAATGTAGTTACTATGAAATGCAAGAATTTAACTGGTTCAGTGACACCTCCAAGGAAATACTTTATGTAACATAGCAAAGCACCCAGTCCTGGTTTTGTCCCAAGTAATACTTAACACATCCCTTTGGCCACTATGCACTGTCACAGTGAGCCAGTTATTCAAGCCCACTTCAGTCCTAGTTAACAGGATGAGATCATCTACATAGGCCTAAATGCTCATCCTTCCACTCTGAATGGCTTAAAGCAGCCCAGCCGATTTCTCTTAGTGTTACAATCTAGGGTGCATGTGTGTGTGTGTGTGCGTGTGTGTGTGTGTGTGTGTGCATATATGTCAAGATAGATCTATATCTATATCTATATGCCAAGATAGGCACATACATACATCCAGTTCAACACACTGTAATTCAAGTCGGGATACACATTTTTTTCAACTAATAATCTGATGAAGGGCTTAATAAATATAAGCAGTCACTCACTGACATCCACTTTTTCATTTAAAAAAGATATGTGTGCTCAGAGGTGATTGAAGTGTTTAAGCCACTTGGCCAGTTTATTTTTGAGAGAAACTTGGAGTATAGATTGGCAAGAAAGCAGAGGTATATGTAGTGATAGTTAGAAACCTTTATTTTATGTAAATGGAGCTATGTATATGAATATTCTAAGACTAGGAAAATGGCCAGTGTCATTAACACAAGAAAGGGGGGGTTGAACCCTCTACAAAACACGTCTCTACTGTTCCAAATCATCATAAAATAGGAAGCAGACGTTTATTCTGTTTTGTCTGCATATCAATTAAATCATCTTCCTAAACTGGTGGCCATGATTTCCTACTTCCAGGCCCTCTGGCTAAGATCAAGTATAGTTCTTGATCCTTCAGCCAAACATAACCAGATTAGTTACTGGATCATGAGGATTAAACATTTTATAGAAATATTTTTTTTCCATTCCAATTTTGTTACTTTCATTGCATTTTCTGCAGAGACACTCACAGAATCTGACTCTTGTCAAAACAACAAAACAAGAGTAATGATGTTGTAACACAAGCTCCAACACTTATATACTTGTGGACAGCATTACAACACTTGTACCAAAGGGTCAAAACATGGACTGTGACAGCACAGTGCTCCTTTCGTCATTTGCCCCCTCTTGTCCCCCTGCAGAGGCTTCTGATTTCCAGTGATATCCTGGCTTCCAATTTTGTTGCAAAATTGGTCCCCAAACAGTGCCATTCTTAGCCTCAGGCTCGCCAAGTCTTATTCCTTAAGCTTTGTATTCAGTTTTAGCATGTGTAAGGCTGAGTCTACCTTTTCACCCAATGATGTGTTCCTACACTGCCTAAATGAGATACCTTTTCTGCTGCTGCTGCTGCTGTTGACAGTTTCTATCATAACAGCTATGTCTGGGATACCTGGGAATTTCACAGAGTGAGATAGTCATATATTGAGACAGATTTCTGGACAGTTGGTCAATGAATGGATCTATTGCACTGTGGAGAAGTGTGATCATAATTTCATCAGGTCAGGTAGCATCGGAAGTCTTGCCACTTTATCTTGTGCATGTTCCATCCATCTCTTTGGCTGGAGGGCTAAATGGGTGAAACTAGTTAATCAACCTGGACTGAAAAAAGAACAATTTATCATTTTCCATCTTGGCAAATTTTGGAAACTGTAGAGACAAGACCAAACTTCTGTAGATTCAAACAGTAATTTATTACAGTTCCATATCCAACAAGTAAATATAAGTGAATTTACTGACTATACTGAGAACCAGTCTGGCATGGTGGTTGAAGCACCAGGCTAGAAATAGAGAGGCCGTGCCTAAGGCAGAGTTCTGGGTGCCTTTGGGCCAGTCTCTCCCTCTCCCTCTCCTCTCCCTCTCTCTCTCTCTCTCCCTCTCCCTCTCCCTCTCCTCTCCCTCCCCCCCCTTGGAAGAAAGCAGAAATGACAAATCACTTGTGAAAATCTTGCCAAGAAAACTGCAGGGAATAGTCCAGACAGTAGTGACTTGAGGCACACTGACTTGAGGCACACAGACACAGACAAAAATGCCTGACTATATTGAAAGGTGGTTCCAGTTGCAATATGTACATCAAACTTCATAATCAACTTTAATAATAGTTTTTCCACTTTGTTAATGCCAGTATATTTTGAATGTTGAGAAGATAACTTGATACATGGCCAGCATCCCGTGATTATCCTCATCTATCCAACTCAGTGATATCAATCATGCTGTTTTATATTTTAGGCGAAGCAAATTCACTATTAAAACCAGCAAAGACTGTTACTCCAGACTTGAAAAGAATCTGCATAGGATCTTCTAGGCACTCCTGCTTTTCTACCCTTGTACCAGTGGCTTCCTTGATTTCTTTTTCCAAACTGAGCCACATATAATTCCTTATCAAAAGACAAGGCATTATGAAGAGACAAGCACCACTTTCCTTTCTTAAAATCCTCTGGTGAAACCCTTCTTCATTCTTCTTTCATTACCAAGTGCCTCAATATCGTAACTGGAGTCTTCCCATATTCTCTCTCATTTTTTCAGTCAGAAATTCTAAGACTATGTATCCTGAATGTCCATCTTATTCAAAGCAAACAAATGTATATCCCTTTCAGCTGTTGAAGGGCTGGCTCTTCCCACAAGCATTGGGGTAGGATGGAGATGGAGCCGAGCGAGCTGTGTGGGAGAGTTTTTACAGTGTTGAGTTTTTATTGTGATTGTTTGGGGAGGTTTGGCTGTTTTTATTGTTTTGTGAGCTTCCCAGAGTTGTGGTTTTTTAAAATAAATAAGTAAATATATCCAAATGTATATTTAGATGGACAGCATCTACCTTTTCCTCTACATTAAACCTTAAATACTGTATGTAAAAGACCCCACAATAGTTTAATATATTGATTACGTAGAGCAGTTATGATATAGAGAAAAGGCAGATATTAACTTAAAGTAGTCAATCAACCAAATCTTTATTACAGTCAAAGGCCAGCATAAGGAGAGTGGGGTGCAGTCAATTTAAAAAGCATAGAAAACACATCAGAAAAATAATAATAAAAAGCTAGAGGATATAAAATAGAAAGTATATATCTAAAAGGGATCTAAAGGAAAAATTATGAAAAGCTAGAAGATATAAAAATATGTATTAAAACATAAAGTATACATAAAAACAAGAGTCTAAAAGAGTCTAAAAGGGGGATAGGAGCATTAGATGGGTGTAGGGGGGCATACAGGTTAGTGTGTGAGAGACTTTATCAAATTACAGAGCGCACTGGTATGATGAACTAGATGCTCATTTAAATTAGTTTATGGCACAGGTCATCATCTGATGAATTTTAATTGCTGCTGCACAGAATCTGGCAACATTATATGTTGTAGCAGGGTTGGTATCTGAAAGCAGCAGGGAGGTGTAGAATTCTCCTGTGCACCCTCGGTATTTATACAGTAATGGTGAGGTGAGTCTAGTACAAATGTCTCTGACTTAAAGTAGGAAATAAATAATGGGTGGAATAAACTTGCTTACAAATGTATGAGTGATATAGAAAGAGAAACATAGCTTTGACAATCTGTTCATTAATTTTTGCCAAGATTTCCATGTACGCATTTTACACTATTCTTACTCAGCCACAAACTTCAAAATGAAGTATTAAAATGAGCACTCCAAAAGTCACTTCTAAGGTTTGTGAAATGAACTCCATGTTCCTAGAATAATAAATGCTCCAGTCTAGTCTAGTCTAGTCTAGTCTAGTCTAGTCTAGTCTAGTCTAGAGGATAGAAAGCATTAGATTCTCTTTTTGTGCAAATGAAAGTCTATTCCTCTTCTGCAAGATGTTCTTGGTTCCAAGCCTGGAAATATTTTTATTCAATTTTTTTTTTAATTTCAAGTTTAGTTACCCAAACTACAGTCCTGACACCTAAGGATGCACCTGATTTTTCCCACAGTGTCAGTATGAACGTTATCAGTGGTACTAAAAAGAACATTATCAGTGGTACTTTACTATCCTCCCCTGCACCTACCATGTCTGCATTATTTCTGATTATAACACAAGATAGGAATCAATTCTATACAAAGAAAGCCAACATTTCCACAGGGAGACATTAACAAGATTCCAAGTAGCCATCTGCTCTTCAGCAATATGAAAACTGCTTACTCACTGCCCAGAGTCACTTGGTTGAGATGGGCGGCTATATAAAATAAAATAAAATAAAATAAAATAAAATAATGCTTATAAGAAGTTATTTGCACTGACTTATACTATTTACTCCAGGGATTTATCTTGGGGAAACCTTGTTTCTAGGTTTTGTTTCTGTTATCAACTAGGGAGCTGATAATAGTTCCCTTTGTATAAATCCAGTTAATATTGAATGTGATCTAGTCAGGGACTGTTTTATTTTATTCCACTTGCTATTGATCGTTGTATTTTAGTCAGTGACAGTAATAAAGATATGTATGTATGCAATTGATGTTAAATAGGATACCCCATGAAAAACATCTTATTCTAATCATAGAAATGTTGAAAAAAGGCTCCTCCATCAAAAAAGGTCTTTCCTTATAATGCATTACCCAGAATCACAAAAAACATCATGTTCTGTACTATCCAGTTGTATATCTTTGATGCTGGATGGAAAAGGACAGTTATTTTATCATATAGGATGCATAATTTTTATCTTCATATAATGTGTAAAGAATGTTGTTTGCTTTGTGTTCTCTATATACCACACATATGGATTTTTGGTCCTTCTACTTAAGTCTATCTAGAAAGCTTTAGAGATGAAATATTTAAAGTTTATCACATCAACAGCTTAGTTCAGTGAATTTTGTGATTCTAAGCAAATTGCTTCTATTGTTTCTCTTTTATTGTTATTATTTTCTTCTTAATCTTTCCAAGTCTCTGTGTTGCATTTACCACTGCACTTCATGCCATCTTACTTACTGTATATGCTTTCATCTCCAGCAGATAATTCCCCACCAGCTGGAGCTAACTTTTATTTCCAGCAATGTGTCATATGAAAGGCAATCAGACTCAGATTCCAAAACATCTGCTCTGTGCATATCTTCTTAAGATGCAACAGCGGCTGATTAAATCTCAGTATAGGGGGTGTGAAACTGTGTGCTGAATACCTTCTGTATGTAGTCCAAGGTTTTGGTCTTGAAATAAAGCAACAACAACCAATAATTAAAGTTCTAGTATTTAAACTGGTACAGATTCTTCCATGTACAGACAACATGACTACAATGTCTTGCATCATTAGGCAGAGTGGAATATACTTCCCAAGTTTACTCCATAATATGACTGTCCCTTGAGGCAGGGGTAACTGTTTCCAGATCTTCCCAGTGGTCCTTTACAACATATCAATATTCTAGCTTGTTCTTTCAACCAAACCCATAAATATAGACTTGATCCTAATCATGACTTGTTTCAGAGGTTTCAGTGACTGGGCACAATGGAGATCAAATTCACTGCAATGTGATCCAGTGCAGTGATGAACACAGGTAGAAAAGACCTTTGCTGTCTATATTTTTGCTTCCCGTGCTAGTTGCAGATCATCCCAGCTATTTCAGTTCCCAACCCAGAGGCCTGAAGAGTGGACAGGAGTACAACTTTATGAAATCCTAAAACATCAGTAAAAATTAATTATGAGATAATAAATATTTTTAAAGTTTTAAACAATTAAAACCTAAAAAAATAGTCTGGGTGAAAAAAATGTTGAGTCAGTTTCTAAACTGTAATAAGGGGATCTGGTTGAACCCCAATGGTAGTTTGTTCCACAACATGGACCCTGCCATGAAAATGAAGAATTCATGTGGCTGTCAAATGTATCTGTGGGTGGGGCCTGTAAAAGGTACCCTGTTGGTGATTCAAGAATGTATGGTGGACTATATGGGAATACATTGTTCTGCAAGTAACTTGTTCCTAACCTAGCCTAAGTAAGTTCATTGTGGATGCCAGGAATTGGGCTTGGAACACAACTGACAACCTGTGTAGTTGCTTCAGTGTTGGGAACCTTCAGGAAGTCCAGCTTACTGCCTAGGCTAGCTGCAATTTCCATACTGTCTTCAAATGCTACCCCATAAAGAATGCATTACAATAAACCAGACTAGAAGTTACCAGTGCATGATTCACTGAAGCCAAGCTTCTTTTTTCCACTTAGGGATAGATCTGGTTGATCAGCCAAAGCTGATTACTGTAAAGGCTTCCTTACCACTGATATGTCACTACCCAGAATCAGTGCCAGATCTAGGAAAAAACCCAAACTGGAGACCTTCCTAATCCTTAAGGAGGAGTTCAGCTGAACCACAATAGGAATTTAACCTGAAATTTGTCTATTGTCATGCTGAAATAGCATAAATCAGTAATATCTTTGCCTTCTCCATATGGGGTTTTAATTTATTCCCCCATATCTTGACCCAAATAACTTGGAGACATTCAGAGGTTTTGGAGATATCCAATTCCAAGCTCATACAAACTGCTTGCATATCATCAATATTTTGATAACAACTGGCTCCAAACTTGCAAACAATCTTTCTCAGCCTGGCACCAACTCCAGTTTGAAACTTACCGATAATGCTTAATTAAAATTTGGTAATTTGTACAGTGAGGTTGCATTTTTCATTGTAATTATTTCAGCCTGTCATGCTAGCAAACTCTGTATATTAAAAATTGTTCAGTTGTACTTATGCATGCATTGAGACAAACCTGGGCTGTGTCTGAATTTCTTCCCTAGGTGATTTCCAGTTTCCATGTGAAATAACTTTATTTTTCTCCTAATAATTTTTCCTTCACTCTTTTTTCCACTTGAATGTTTCTTCATCCCATATACAGCATCTCTTTGACAAACTCAACCCTTGTTTGTTTGTTTGTTTACAGAGTCCATGTACTGAATATCCAGTTACTTCCTAGCATGTCAAATATTGGATCTGTGATGATCTCTCTGCTTCTCTCTCTCTCTCTTTACAGGGAAGAAGAAAGGTGCTTTGGATCTCATGAAAGCACAACACCTCTGTTTTTGTGTGAACTTGAAACAAAATGTGGCTGCTTTAAGAAGTCAATTCATTAAGGTTACTGCAACTTTTAAAGCAGTATATCTTTCTATCAGGCTTACATAAAGCCTGTAAAAACATGAGCTGCTTTAATGAATAACAGAGAAGTGCTGTGTTTAAATGATGTCCAAAATATTTCTTAATCATGTTTCAGGTACACATATCATAGCAGGGATCCTCACAATTTCCAGATAGTATTATGGAAGGTTGTTATTTGAATCAAAACTCACGGAAAAAGTAGACTAGAAGATTAAGTCTCATACAATGCACTGGTGCTTTATAAATGGCAACCTTACATCAGTGTTTCATCTTATGTTTTGGCATTTATATTAGATCAATTCAACATTAGTTAAAAAATGACTATTGAATGTATTTAGTGATATAACTAAGATTTTGAAAAAAATATACATGCTTGGAGTTTTTGTTATTATTATATTGGTCTCTTGTAGTTTTGAATCAAGAAGTAGCATCTCAGATACATTAAAGAAGGCTGGAATAACAAGTTACAATCAGGACTTGATAGTAAGTAAATTAATAATTTGTTTTAGCAAATCATCTTAACAATTTTTCTCCTTAAGGTATTGGTAGGCATATATCTAAGGTGGTATTGGATCAATCGTAATGCAGTAAACGATTGTATACTCATAAGCCATCTAATTTCTCAGTCAGTTATTTTTAAACACCTTAAAATCTACAGTTGCTGTCATAAAGATTTTATATGTGTTTCTCCACAAATCATATTTTTCTTTACAACTTACATAACCACACCTATCATTTGAAACAACAGAAACAATGAAATTTTATAACTGGAATTCAGACCATTAATGGTCATTTACTGAAACAGAATCTGTTAATTAACCTTTTAATAATTTTTATACTCAATTAGATCAGAGACTTCTGTAACTGAATAGCAAATTATTATTTTGATGGGATATATTGAAATGGAAGAAATTTCCCACGTACATAAACCATATACTGGTATAACCACTAACACTGAGATTATGGGGATATTGCAATCTATGAAACTGGCAAAGTCTCTGACTCAGATGGATTCCCTGTTGAAAGGTATAGAGAGACAGCCTGGTGTAGAGGTTAAGCTGCTGGACTAGAAATTAAGAAACTGTGAAGTCTAGTTGTCTTGTAAGCATGGAAGGCAGCTGGGTGACTTTGGACCAGTCATTCTTTCTCAGCCCAACCCACCTCACAGGATTGCTGTTGTGGGAAAAATAGGAGGAAATAAGTGTAGAGAGTAGAGAAGATAACCTTGTCAGAGATAGGCCAGATCTATTACCAAAGTGACAAGGGGAAAAAAGGCTTAAGTACAAAACAAAAAGGCATGTGCAAAAGACTCAGGCAGACACCTCCCTAATTCACATGAGTATAAAGGCAGGTGGAGGGAAATACAGCACAGTCAGACTTCAAAGATTCTGTTACTGTAGCCAATATTAATAACACTAGTTTTAGCCTTTGTGTGGAGTTGATTTCTTGGTTTGGTCTACATAGTGGGGCTGGCATCAACAGCATTATGTATGCTGCCTTAAGTTGTGCAAAATAAAGGTGGGATATAAATAAATAAACTTTTATAGACTTACTGGCACCTATGTTGTTGGAGCTCTGTAATCAATAACTTAATCTTCCTATGTTTCCTTCATTGTGAAGTCAAGTTCACAGTAATATTAAAGCCTGAGAACAATCCCACAACCCTTGTAATCTTGGCAGGTGTTAGGGACTAAATATATTAACTGCTAGGCATATTTATTTATTGGTAAGTATGCAGTTGTGATTTAATCCCAAATTACATGAGAAGTTGACATTGTGATATAACTCAAATCTGAAAATAGTGGGGAAGATTTTTACTAGAATGCTTGGACTAAACAAGAGATCAATACCTTAAATCAGTTTATTTTTAATGCTGTTTTAAAGAGTCTGAGATATTGTCTTTTAAGTTTGATTTCCTTCAGTATGCACATGACAATCTATCTAATTATAACATATGTTACCTGTAATTTTAGCTTCTTTAAGAGATGTTGTGCTTGAGTGGAAACCAACAATTCAATTTTATAAAATATTAAAAAGTGAAATGAACATTAGTATTAGTTATACATGACCCTATGGAAGGAAGAATTGGAATATCCAATTTTGGAAAATCAATGAGTCCAGGTATTTAAAAAAATGAAATACAGTTCTTATAATTTAAAAATTAGATTAATACACCAGAAAATATTACTTCTATTGGACCCCTCAAAGAATGTTTATAAAGGAATTAACGGTGATGTAAGAAATTTGAAGATTCTTTAACTCACGTTATTTGGTTTTGTTCTGTTACAGCTTTATTCTGTCTTCAGGTTAACATGTATGTTAACATTGTAGGAAGAGAGCCAGCTTACTTTATGGTAACCAAAAATCAGAAGGCATTTGGTAATACCTTTTCTGACTAACATATTTTATTAAAAGATATACGTTTTGTGAGCTGCAGCTCACTTCCTCTCAATTTACAAAAGCTTATGCCTTTTCATAAAATTTGCTAGTTGGAACAGATGCTACCAGACTCCTTCTGATGTACGTTAATATAATTTTGGGAAGAAATATTATATTTAAGGATCTCAATGTGATGTTGAATTGTATTCCTACAATTTGGCTTTATCAGGCTTGAGGTACAGAAAAGAGGATCATCCTATGTAACTAGAAAGAAAGTAACTCCCCTGATTTTAAAGAATGGATTCAAGATATGAGTTATTTACTTCTGAAATACCTTTGTGGTTTAAAAATATGAAGATGACACATTATATTGCTATGTGGTCCAGATGTAATGATAAGCTTAATGAGTGAATTAATTCCATATAGGTATTTATACTTATCATATGGATTTTTTGTTAATTGGAGTTTTTGTTATGCTTAATTCATTTAACCATTATAATATATCTGGTTTTTAATTATATTATTGTTATACAATATAGATTTTTTCTTTTGTATTTCACTATTTTAACAATAAAAGGTTTAAAAAGTTAACTTACATAAATGTTTCAATCTATTTTTCTATACATCTTTTATACAATTTATCTCTTATGTAAATAGTTTTTTTAAAAAACTGCACTCTGATTTTTATAACATTTCCTAACCAAGAAAGATGGATGACAGATTCCATTAATTGCTACTGCTGATGCCACAACAAAGCCACTTTTGTAGATCAAAATGTTTTAAGATAAAATAAACCTGTGCTTTTTTATTTACATCTCTATATAAGAGATTGATAAAATCAAGTCTATGACTGCATTGCACTGGAAAAAGTTTGTGACAGTACAGTTTCTTGATACGGTAGGTGGGAAAGAAAGAGAATAGGGACAGAAAAGAGAGAGAATTGTTGAAAGGATTTCAAGAGATGACTGAAACTAAGAGACTAAACTGTTTTATCCAGAAATTTAGGCAGAATACTTGCAATATTTTAAACTTCCAGCATATTCTACTTTTATGTTGAAGTCAGCATGAACCCCCAGATTGCAAGGTGAAATATTTGAATCTAGACAAAATTTTCCTGCATTAATACGGTGTTATCTGTAAGTCAGCACAGTATCCTGCTTGGTAATATTACATTGGGAAAATGGTCAGTTATAACTGATTCTGACAATGCTCTAAAGACCCATTTGAAGGAAGAGGCCTTACTCATCTGAATAATGTGAATCATAACCTTAGCCTAAATCATGGCTTCTGTTTGCAGATTGGAAAACAGCAGAAGAGTCTTGAGAGCTGGCTGCCTTCCCTGCATAGAAGCAAACCATTTGTAAAACTTAATATTAAGTTTTCATTTGCTCTTGCTATATATATTTGGATCAAGATGAAAAACTGATTTCAGTGCAGCTATTTAATCTTGCTTATACTGTGGATCAAGATGGAAATGCCAGCTAAAAAGAAAAAAAAAGTTTAACTCTTGAATTCTCACCTAGAAGGTTCCCCCCAAATCAAGCCACTTTAAAAAGATTAGCCAAAGTTTTGTAGTCGAAACAACTGTGATAGAAGATTTAAACTGTTCTTGGAGAAAGATGCTAATTAAGCACTCACTATTTCTAATTTCACAATGGATAATTCAAGTGATCTAGTCTCATCAGCCCTTTAGACTTTAAACATTTTTCATATGCAACTTAATATTCAAGTACAATATGCAAAATGAAATTCAAGATGTCAGTTTAGAAATCCATTCATCTCATTTCACCTCTTTATATCTTCCTGCTACCAAAATGAAATCAACACAGCCGAGACACCAGAATGGCTTAATTCTAACATGATAGCGGGATACATAACAAAAAGTGCTATAACAAAAAGGGATGTGTTGAAAGGGACACAACACTTATACAAAGATAGTCTTGGACGCTTGATTTTCAATGCAGTCTTTACAAATCAAGTCTGACAGTCTATTCTGATGTAAACCTAGAAACATTTCCATTTCATTGTCCACATCTACTTTCTGTATCTGACTTCATGTCAGAAAACACTAATTCTCTGTGCCAAATAAAGGGTACAATTCTGTGAATTTGTATATTGTATCCAAGTTTATCAGTTAAATGCCTGAACTGATAGCATATTAGTTAGCATAATGGAAGAAAAAAGGGATTAAGAAGGATAACATAAAAATCAAGACCAGGGCTCCTGTGTTGTTCTATGACACTGAGAGACCAAACACACATTCAGGAAGCTCAGAAAACTTGTTTAGAAGGAGATATCCTTCTTCCACCGTTAATTCCTAGCAGCTGTATTTGAGCTTGTAATTCAGGGGCAGTATATAGCAGGGAGTGTGCAAATCATCCTGAACTCAGAACATTCCAAGCTGAAGTGTACATTCCAAGAATGTTGTGCCAGTGCTGGGGCAAAGCCACTGGTTTTAATCAAGCTTAAGACCAAACATGGCTGTTTCAACATTTTTGTTTATGGTCACTGATCATTAAAAAAGCACCACAATTTTCTCCAAAATAAAATGCAACAGTACATATTACTATTAGATTTTTATCCAGCCTTTTTATATATTTTGGTCAACTCAAGGTGGTGAATGTACCTAATACTATTTTCCTTACTGTTTTGCCTCCTATTTTCCCCATAACAACAACCCTGTGAGGTGGGTTGGGCTGAGAGTGAATGACTGGCCCAAAATCACCCAGCCGGCTTTCCTGCCTAAGGCAGGACTAGAACTCAGTTTCTTCTGGTTTCTAGGTCAGCATCTTCACCACTACACCACATATACAACTACATAATGAATTAAGCTGGCTCTAGCACAGAATTTCATTACTTTTTTTTTGTCTTTCCATAACATTAAGTGTACATAATGTTTTGCAATGCTTCTTGGAAACTTATCTTTAAAAAGGTACAATGGTGTGTAATTGCAAATCTCTACATTAAGAACAGTGCAAGAGTGCAAGGATTTTATCTCAACAAAACTATTTGGACAGAATATGTCAGAATTTTCCTTTCCAAAGGGCTAATGGAAGAATGTAAAAGCATAAACAAAGTCTTTTCCATTGTAGTGCCTGCTGTTTTAAACAATCTCCCCTCCCCACAATATACACTTGGCCCCAATCCTTTAGCCTTCAGAAAGGCACTACTGGCTTTTTCTTCAAACACTGGAGCTAGGCTTGACACAGGAAGGAAGGAAGGAAGGAAGGAAGGAAGGAAGGAAGGAAGGAAGGAAGGAAGGAAGGAAGGAAGGAAGGAAGGAAGGAAGGAAGGAAGGAAGGAAGGAAATAAAGGGTGAAGACCTGGCTGTGCCAACTCGCGTGGGACATGAGGAGGAGTAACCAACCCTGGGGGCGGCTGGCACCCTGAAGACACTCCTGTAGGTTAATAATTTTCATTTACCATCAATTCCTTGGAATATAGTATTTATTTATGTACATTGTTTTTATTGTATTTTAATTAGTATTTATTCTTGTTTTATTGTAAACCGCCAAGAGTCACTCCTTGAGGGAGATGGGCAGAGACTAAATTTGAAATATAAATAAATAAATAAAATAATTCCTGAGTTCCTGATTGCGTGTTAAGAGCTCTGCTTGCCCTGCCCCCTGACAACCCTATCACTCTGTGCTCCACTGGCCCTGCTGGCCTTGCTGCCCTGCGTTCCACTTGCCCTGCCACCCTGACAGCCTGCCAGCCTTGCCGCCCTGCACTCCGCTCTGAGGCCTTCTAAAACCTTGCAAAAAGGCCACACCTGCCATCCTCCAAATCACACATGCCTTTCTCACAATGCTTTCTTCCGAAGCACTGCAAGAATGGCACACACTATTTGGAGAACAGCATGAGTGGCCTCTGGAACAAGGCCTGGCGTGACCAGCAGTTGCCTTGCATAGGGCCAGGCCGGGCAGGCCTTGTCAGCAATGGGAGGAAGATAGTGATGGTCAGCTGGGAGCAGCAGGGGAGCAGAGCCAGCAAGCACAGGGAGGCAGGACCAGCAAGGTAGTGCTGGGATTGCTGTCACTAAGCAATGCAGTCATGTGATGTCGTGCTTTACAACCACATCACTTAGTGACAGAAATTCTGGTCCTAATTACCATCGTAACTCAAGGACTACCTGTACTTTCTTTTATAGTAGAACTGTGGAGCTGAAATAGATAATTTAGTTCATCAACTCCAATCACTTGCTCTATGGAGGAATTTAAATTAAAGCATCCTTGCCAGATAGCAGTCCAGCCTCTGCCAGAACTTATATAGTGAAGGGGAGATAAAATGAATGATTTTTTGCACCTTCGAATCATTCTTGACTTCTGACAACTGCCTGGACAAATCCATGCAGTTTTCTTGGCAAGAATTTTAGAAATGGTTTGCCATTGTCTTCTTCCTAGAGCTGTGAGAGAGTGACTGGCCTAAATTCATCTAGCTGGCTTTGTGCCTAAGGCAAGAGTAGAAGCCATGGTCTTCTGGTTTCTAGTTGGTGCTTTAAACCACTACAGGTAGTCCTCGTTTAGTGATGACAGCTGGGACCAGCAATTCACTTGTTAAGCAAAGGGGTCGTTAAGTGAAACTGCAACTCTGCTTATGATCTTATTTCAGCTTTCCTTTGCTTTATAGACCTGTGAAGGTCGTAAATGCAAAGTTTGGTTGTAAAGTTACGTTTTCATTACTGTCATAACTGTGAATGGTTGCTAAACAAGGCAGTCGCTAAATGGGAACTACCTGTACACTAAGGATAACTTACTAACATTAGTATGACAATTGCCATATAACATATGACAATGTTTTTGAAATATTTATGCTAACTTATGGTAATCACTGCGATTTCTTCAAGGTAGTTTCAGATTGATCCCTTTATAGTCTACTCTAGAATGTTCCTGAATACATTTGAGAGTGGTACTCCTTTTCACAAACAGGGACTATATTTGGACTCCTCCATTCATCAGATACTTTACAGTGTTCTCCAGGATTTCTCAGTGCTAATGCATAAAATTAAGCCATCAGCAACTTATTTCAGCACCCTAGAATGCAGTTTATTTGTCCCTGAAGATTTTGTATAAGGAAAATAGATGTTTCGTGGCCATATTTCTATCCATCTCACACTTAAGTCTTACCCCTTCTAATCTGTTCTTCAAACTACTATATTGCTTTGCCAACTTATTTGGCATTACATTCCCTAAGCCAGACTCTTACCCATTTTGATATAGAAATAGTAATGATGCAAAATAGATGAATAAGAACCTTTCTTCTTCATGTAATGATTTTTGATTTTATGCTGTGGCTGAGAACACTGAAAGGTGAGAATACACAAATTTCTTACAAATTGATGAGCAAAATAGAGCCGTCCACCATATCTCTGTATTTTACAAGTGCTAGAGATTTTTACATATCTTTTCTTCTTTAAAATAACTTCTGTGAGTCTTGGGAGTAGAGTTAATCAAAGGAGTCTCCTTGCCACTACCAATAAGCACCCATAGTCTTGTTTCCTGTGTCTCAGATTCCTTATGATCTTATCACTGAAGATAGAAGGAACATGGGGAATGAGAAAAATTTAGAAACTTTTGAGTTATTTATTACAGATATTTTTACCTCAACCTTCAAATGATTTCCCAAGATAGTTTGTAAAAGTAATAAAATACAATACGAATACAATAAAACAGTTTAAAAGAAATATACAATCAGCAGCAGAAAAATCCCAGGAGAGATCAAAAGGAAATCAAATTAAAAAACAAAACAAAATAGAGAAATGAGAAAGGCTTTAGTGATGGAATGACAACAAAGCAGGTTTATCAGTTGAGTCTCACTGTTAAGTGGGAAGAAAATATGGTGAAGATCATTGCTTTGGTGTAATAAAGGCACAGCATTCTGTATGAGGGTTATAAAACTGAAACATAAGAGTTAAAAGATTTAGTTACTCCTACAAAAGGAATAATTGGTGCTCAATCATTGTAGCAGTAGTGAGATCAAAGCTATCTCTTTACTAAGACTAGAATCCAAAAAATTGGACCTCCAGCCAAATTTCTTTATCTCTTTGTTTATGTAACGCAGCTCCTCAGGTTCAAAAGGTCACCATACCATTTAAGGAGCTATTGTTTGACAAGCAAAAATCTAGAAATGCTTTGGCTATATAAAACTACAGCACTTGTCTTTTGAGTTCTGGACTAGAAGTACTTCAGAAGTTAGGGTTTTCATTTACTATTTTCTAAGTAATGGGGAGTTAATTGCCCTTACAGAGCCGCCACCACCCAACCTCCCCACCCCCAGATCCTGTTATTTTTAAAATCTGCTACTTAGGCAGCATGAATAATAATTTATAACTGAGCAAGGTGTGGTGCACTCACATTATTTACTGGTCTCTAAATTTCCTTTATGCTTTATCTTCTTCTTAGGTTATGGCAAACTTATTCCATCTCAAAGCTAGACACTTAAACAAACATTGAGATTCATGAGATACCTAGATGTGTACATGCAACTAGATGTGTAGGGGGTCTTTTCTTTGCACAAATTTCATCACATGCCCATGTGCCTCTCTGTCTCAGTATAAAACTCTAGTAGCTGTCTAAACAATTTTAGAATACAGGAAAGGGTAAAGCCCTACATTAGTGCATCACATTTGGACAATTAAACAAAAAGTGATGTTATTTTTTACACATTACATTCACAATAGTTAAAGACTTGAAACCAGAAGCTTGCAATGCATCTATTGTTGCAGAATTTATGAAGGAATTGCATTTTCACATATCTTCACTGTAGGCATATAGCTGGAATGATCATTTTCAGAATGTGAAAGTCAATTGCTCCCAACATTTCATTTCCATTTTATAAAATGATTGGGAAACAATTGAACATTTGAAAAACAGTTATAATTGATCCAATATATCTCACACATGCACATATTGTTCTTTCATTGAATGATATAGTACATGAATTGATAGTATATATGTGTATGAATGCACATATATGCATGCACACTGAGAAACAGTAAAAAATATAATGGGTGAAACCTGCTTAAATATAAAATGTCCAAAGACAAATTGTCATTCTCACTTGAAGAGGAGGAAGGAGAATAGATTTCAGGTGCCTTTTGGTATACAGGTAGTCCCCAGTTTAAGAACAAGTTCTGTTCCCAATGTTTGTCCTTAAATTGAATTTGTATGTAAGCCGGAACAGTATTATTGTATAATACTGTATAAATAGTATTGGGTAATGAACTCGAACCATTGTGTATTTAACTTGAATCATTGTGTATTTAACTTGAATTTTGCTATAATAGGCTCCATTCTTAACTATAGGTCATCTGTAACCCGGGTGTTCTTCACCCAGGGATTACCTGCACAGCTTACTTGAAAAGGAAATGAAAGCCTTCTTCCTCCACAGGCTTTTTCAGCTGGTGTCAAACTTACTCAAGCCTTTATCCTATCACATCAAACCTTACTCATGTGACTGTTGGGAAATTACAGCAGTGAGATACTTTATCCTTGTCCTAGCAATACCTTGTGGGGTACTCTATAGGTTTGTTTCATTCTCCATTTTTTCCTGATCTCCTCCTCATTGGCCAAGGACACTCATACATTTATAGGAAAAAGGAAGTATCCAGAAACTCCAGATACAGGGGAAAAATTAGCTCTCCTCCATGGTATAGTAGAAAACATTCAGTCCTGTCACTGGATTGCTCACCTCTCTGCTACACAAGTTTTCCAGCAAATTTTCACCTAAAATAACATACAGTAAGTGGGATGGTTTCTCCACAGACATCACATCTGGTGGCTTTCAAATGGAGGAAAATTATTCTAATAATCCATGGTTATCAAAGACAGTTCTGTGAAACCATATATTATCTTTCCTCAAATCTCTACAGGTAGTTTGCCAGAGGAAGAACTTCCACATTTGTTCAAATTAAATTTCAGTTGAAACTGAGTGACAAGGGAATTTAAATTAGGATAGCAATTTTTGCATTGGGCTCTGAGAGACACCTGCATGTGCTGTAAGATCCTTCTGATATCAAAGCAACCAGCTCAGAAAGATGGTTGTGACCAAAACAGTCCCAGAAGGTTGTTTAAAAAAAAAAGTTGCTAAAGATGATTGAGACGAATAAGGCAAGGACAAATCTTAGTACTTATAAAATAAATAAATAAAATCCTAGCAACAGAATTATATCTAAGCCAAAAATGATGTAGAACCTGATCTGGGAGTTCAGCCAGAAGAGAATTATAGTAATCAATTGCAGCCATAACAAAAGTATGAAGTCTCAGGCAGGTAATATTCTGAGATGGAAAAAACCCCGCAGCCTTAGAAGTGTGGCTTTAATATATTCCTCTTGGTTGTTCAAATTGACTGTTACACTGAGGTGTCAAGCACACTGAGGTGCTTGACAGAGTTGGTAGATAATAATTGGATATTAGCCATAATATTCCCCAGAATCAATAAGTAATTTTGACAGATAAATCAATGGAATATCATTTCTACTTGAGTTCACTTTCAAAGAGTCAGTGCCACCAAATGCTGATCATGCAGTACCTAAACAGGGAGGAGAAAGATCCTGTTTCCATATATTGCCATGATGGATGGATATGTATTCAACTGCCAATCATTCAGACAGAAGTCAAGACAGACTTTTTTCATTGGTTCTTTCTCCATGTTCAAGTACATAAGCGGATCTCTCTCTGTTAAGATTTAACTAGACATCTGCCTGTCATTGATATTAGCCCACAAGCAAGTCCACTTCAGAAGTGAACAACAACAAATCAGTCCTAACAATTGCTACTTAAATTAACCAGTTTGTAATCTCATCATTCACCCGTATTATAGTAAATCCCTTACTAATCATTCACCCGTATTATAGTAAATATTATTTTTTATATAAGATACAAAAGGCTGTCTTCTGTCATTGCTTTTAAATTTCAGGTTTTGAAGGGGTGTGGCTGAAACCTTCCTCATCAGTCTCAAGCTAGCTTGCAAATTTCATCTCACTCCAAGGTGATTGTGGGGAGTAAAGGTTCAATCCTAAACTGTGGGAGAACAGAGCTTTTCCAGCACTTCATCCCCATGTAGACCTCAATTTGGACTTATTGTTTTCTGAGCTCCAAAACAGATCTCCACTAATCAGATGGAGTGATCTCTATAAATCTTTGCTGTATATTCATTTCCTGAGTACTCCAGGGAGTTGGGTATCATACAAGTGAACAATTAAATTAATATACCTAGCCTGTATATGTGATGCATCTCATAAAGGGTTGAGCTTAACCAAGTAAAAATGAAACTTCAGGATCTTAGCCCTGTTATTCTCCATGACTTTTTGTGGAATCTCCCATCTGGACTTGGGAGGGTCTAGCCCCTGCACTGTGCAAATGTTCCTGTACACAGTGCCAGATACTTGGTTGTGCCATTCAGTGTATGCTGTTCCTGCCTGCTCTTATACCCTGCCACTATATGTTGGACTGTCTCTGAGGTCTCTTTGCACAATCTGCACTTTGAGTCCTGCCTAGTGTGGTAGACTCTGCTTCTATGGATCTGGTGCTTAGTGCCTGTTCTTGTGCTGCTATGATCAGTGCTTCAGTGTTGTCTTAGTCCAGCCCTTTCCAGCCACTGGTAGGATTTCCCAGTGTCAGCCACCTCAGCTGTCTATCGATGATACATTCCATGCAGGGTCTTGATTTGCCATGGCACTTCCTCTGCTTGAAATTCCTGCCATGTCTGCTACTGCCTCAGGCATTCTCTCAGCAGCTTATCTTTAGGTGCCATCTTATTGATATACTCCTGGATGCTCTGGGTTTCATCCAGGACAGTGGCTTTGACACTCACCAGACCCTACCTGTCCTCTTTCCGGCTGGTGTACAGTCTCTGGGTGTTGGACTTGGGGTGGAAACCTCCGTACATTATGAGGAGCTTCTGGATCTTCACATCAGCAGCCTCCATGTCCTCCTTTGGCCAGCTCAGTATACATGCAGGGTATCTGATGACTGGCAGGGAATATGTGTTGATGGCATGGATCTTGTTCTTCCCATTAAGCTGGCTTTTCAGGACCTGCCTCATCCTTTGGTGGTACTTGGATGTTGCTGTCTTCCTTGCCTCCCCGTCGTGGTTCCCATGTGACTGTGGGATACCAAGGTACTTGTAGCTGGTCTGTATCTCTGCTATGTGGCCTTCTGCTAGTTCCATGCCATCAGTCTTAACCACCTTCCCTCTCTTTACTACCATCTGGCCACACTTCTCCAGTCCAAATAACATCTCAATGTCCTCACTGTAGATCCCTGTCAGGTGGATCAGTGAGTCAATGTCTCATTCACTCTTAGCTTTGATGTCATCCATGTAGAGGGGATGGCTGATGGTAATTCCACTCTTGAACTTGTACCCATATCTAGTCCTTGTGATTATCTGGCTGAGGGGGTTCAAGCCTATGCAGAACAGCAGTGGGGATAGTGTATAACCTTGGTATATGCTGCACTTGATGGCCACTTGTGTGAGCTGCCTTGAGTTGACTTCCAGTTTTGTCTTCCACAGTCCCATTGAGTTCCTAAGGAAGGTCCTTAGTGTCCTGTTGACTTTGTATAGTGCCAGGTATTCACAGATCCATGTGGGTGGCACTGAGTCATAGGCTTTCCTGTAGTCAATCCAGGCTGTGCTCAGATTGGTCTGTCTAGACCTTGAGTCTTGGGTGACTGCTCTGTCTATGAGCAACTGGTGTTTTGAGCCTCTGGTGTTGTTCCTAATGCCTTTCTGAGCTGTGCTTATGTACTGGCCCATATGGTTCTGTAGCTTGGCAGCTATGATGCCTGATAGGACTTTCCATGTTGTGGGGAGGCAGGTTATTGGCTGGTAATTGGACAGTGCTGTTCCCTTGTGAGGGTCTTTCATGATCAGCACTGTCCTTCCTTGTGTTAGCCAGTCTGGGTGGGAGCCTGCTGCTAGCAGCTGGTTCATCTGTGCTGCTAGGCATTCATGCACTGCTGTTAGTTTCTTTAGCCAGTAGGTATGGATCATGTCCAGGCCAGGTGCTGTCCAGCTCTTCATGTTCTTGGCCCACTGTTGGATGTCTGCTACTGTGATGGTGACTGGTTCCTGTTCTGGGAGATTGTTGTGGTCTGCTATCAGGTCCTGCAGTCACTTTGCACTGGTGTTACATGTCTTCTCTTTCTCCCATATGTTCTTCCAGGACTGTTCAGTTTCTGCTGTTGGTGGCTGTGCTGTTACTGTGTTGTTGCACTGCAGTTGGGAATACACCTTGGATAGTTCTTTGGAGAACAGGGCATTTATCTTCTTGGCCTCTGCTTCTCTAGTATATCTCCTTAGTATGGTAGCCAGTGCTGTGAGCCTTTGTTTATCAGTCTTTAGGGTTTCAGATGGAGTCAGGCCCATGTATTTTTTCAGTAGCTGAGTCTTATCCTTAATTTTCATACCTTTCTATAATTCCACCAGCTGATTAACTTATCTCTGAGTTGCCTTGATTTTAGCCTCCAACCTCATTTTCCAGGGGG